>NW_014577231.1:205830-214950 GCF_000485595.1 Priapulus caudatus
GCCGCCCGCGCTCTCTCTCTCTCTCTCTCTCGCTCGAGTTTCTCTCTCTCTCTCTCTCTCTCTTCTCTCTCTCCTCTCTCTACTCTCTCTCTCTCACGCTGCTGCGCGATGGTAGGACCACTCCCTGTCTGCTCATACCGGCTGTATAATTTATACGTTACATAATTATATACGTGTGCCACCACGTACGCTTACTGTTATAGAAATCTGGAGTTAGGATGCATTATTATTGGCGCACGTACGCTCGTATCATCGCGCATCTGAAAGTGTTTGGCATCGTCTATTCGGGGTATCGTGAGAGAGTTTCTCTGTTTCGGCGGCTGCTGATGCTGTTTATCTCTAATGCTGCTAGTGACTTGCTGTTGCTTACTGCTGCTCTGCTTTCACGTCCTTCTGCTGGATTTTTACTGTCTTTTACCACCGCTGCTGCTGTCGCTACTGCGACTACTGGCCACTTGTTTCTCTGAATCTACTGTACTGTTACTGACATTGCTTACCGCTGCTGCTGCTTGTCGCTATCTGCTACTGTTTCTTTTCTTACTGCCTACTGGTACCGCCCTCTGCTCTGATGCTGCGGTTGCAGGCAGCTGTTGATGCTTGCTACTGCTGTCGCTGTTGCTATTGACTGTGCTTCGGAGAGCAATCAGCACCTACCAGTTGCTGGTCACTAGTGCCAGACCAGCAGCCTCACAACTCTCTCTCTCTCTCTTCTCTCTCTCTTCTCTTCTCTCTCTCTCGTCTTCTCTCCTCTCTCTCCCTCTCTCTCTCTCTCATCTCTCTACTCTCACTCTACTCTCTCCTTCTCTACTCTCTAGTCTCGTATCTTTCATCTCTCTCTCTCTATCTTCTTCATCTATCTATCTATCTACTCTATCTATCTATCTATCTATCTATCTACTCTATCTGACGTATCCTAGGCCGGGTCTATCTTTGCTCAGACTCCTCGAGAAGTTCTATCGTTCGTGTGCTCTTTCTGCGGCTCCGTCAGCACTCTTTCGGCTCTCTGCAGCTTCTGCTGGAGAGCGTTTTAGCAATCTGTCATGAATTGTTGGACTGCTGCAAGCATTAGGTGATCATGCGCCCAGAGCCACGCTACACAGGGTGCTCTGTATCCGTCCGTCACACAGACAACCACACCGCGTGCACGCCGGCCATGCGTTCTCAACCTCTCTCTCTCCTCTCTTTCTCTCTCTCTCTTCTCTCGTCTCTCTCTCTCTCGTCTCTCTCTGCTCTCTCTCCTCTCTTCTTCTACTCTTCGTCTCCATCGCTCCTCTCTCTCTCTTCTCTCTCTCGTCTCTCTCTCTCTCTCTCTCTCTCTCTCTCTCACTTCTCTCTCTCAGCTTCTCTCCTCTTACTCTCTCTCGCTCTACTCCGGTCTCTCTTTCTCTTTTTCTCTTTCCCTAACTCCTTTCAATCTGTTCTTCCTAGTCTCTCTCTCGCTTCTCTGTCTTCCTATCTCTCTGCACTCACTCATCACCTCACTCTTTCTCTCGTTCTCTCTCGCTCTCTCTCTCTCTCTCTCGCTTCCTCTCATCTCTCTCTCTCTCTTCTCTTTTCTCTCTCTCTCTCATCTCTCTCTCTCTCTCCTCTCTTCCTCTCTCTCTCTCTCTCTTTTCTCTTCTCTCTCTCTCTCTCATCTCTCATCTCTCTTTCTCTCTTCTCTCTTTCTCTCTCCCTTACTCCTCTATCTGTCTTCCTATCTCTCTTCTCGCCTCTCTGTTCTTCTTTATCTCTCTCACTCACCTCACTCACTCTCTTCTCTTTCTCTCGTTCTCTCTCGCTCTCTGTCTGCTCCTTCTCTCCCTTCTCCTTGTCTCTGTCTCTCCCTCTCTCTCTCTCTCACTCTTTATCTGATGCTTTTCTTTCCTTCTCTATCGCTCGCTCATCGCTCACTGACTTTTTCATTCGTCTATTGTTCCGTCGCCTGGTTTAGCGATTTTTTCCTTCCTTTGGCTTGCACCTTCCGGGGCGTCAAAAAATCGCACAGTAATTTTTTCTTACGCCGAGTGTCGAAAGAGCATAACTTTACAATGAATCCTGAAGCTGGCGTACCTGAGCGTAGTGCAATGGGCGTCTTCTATGCGCTCCGGCAAAAAGCGGCTTTCCTGTTCCTTCTTCTTCTTCTTCTTCTTCTTTCTTATTTTCTTCTTCCTCTTCTTCTTTTTCTTCTTCTTCTTCGTCTTCGACTTTATTCCGCTTCTTCTTATTATTCACCGCTCTTCTTTCATTACTTTAACTGGTTTCCTCCTCTCGCTCTTCTCTCCTGTCTCTTCTCGCTAGTCTACTCTCTATCTCCCCCGCTCTGCCTTCTTCTGCATACGCTGCGCTGATATAGGTGCTGCGAGCCTGGCTTTCGGTGGCATCGCCGTCCTTCATCTAACGCTCTTGACATGAGAGCAGCCTCACCAGCCTAACCCCGCTCATGCATTTCGCCCCCAGGCTCGGTCTCGCCCTCCATCACATTCAGACGGCCAGCCGCAGCAGACGACCGGCTACTGGATCTTCCGTCAGCGCGACGCTTAAGGGGGCCGCCGCCGGTAGTATCACTAGAGTCCCCTTGTAATAGAGGAGGATATATCGGGTTTCAATATAAAGGGGACTCTAGTCATCACTTAGCTACGTATAAACAAATGCGTTCTAAAATCGCTATGCCCTCTTATATTAATAAAGTTTGCTATTATAAATATACTATAATCTCCCCCATATAATGAGTTATATTATAGAGAAAGAGAGAGAGAGAGAGAGAGAGAGAGGAAAAGATGAGAACCAAGAGAGAGCAGAGAGAAAGAGAGTCAGAGAGAGAGAGACGATCAGGGGGCGGTATATTCCGTTGTCAGAAGCCGCGGTGTTTTTTTTTCTCGGCAGCGTCTTACTACGTGAATCAATCACGGTCAAGAGGCCGTATAATTAAGGTATATTCTTTATACGACTCCTTGATCAGTCGTTGTTAGCTATACGACAGCTAGCGCACGTAAGATGCGGTTAGTAAAACAACGACGGCACCGGCTTCTCGTTAAACCTATACGCTTTGAGAGACAGGGGACATCCGGCTCAGTTTCATTCTCGAAGGGAACAGAAACAATTCGTGTGGCCGCAGCATTGCGGTGTATAGCACGCGTCAAGAAAACGTACACACGATTGCCATATTATAACGCTAGGCCATCGTACGTATGCTTACACTTACTTTACTTTTACTTTACTTTACTTTATTTACTTTTTACTTTATTTTACTTTGCGCTTTTACTTTACTTTTACTTTTGCTTTCCTATTGCCTTTAATTTACTTTACTTTACTTATACTATTACTTTGGCTTTAACTTTACTTGCTTTACTTTACTTTGCTATTGCTTTACTTTGCTTTACTTTTACTTTACCTTTTCTTTACTTTTCTTTACTTTACTTTACTTTTACTTTACTTTACTTTATTTTACTTTGCTTTGCTTTTAACTTTGCTTTACTTTTACTTTTCTTTTACTTTGCTTTACTTTACTTTTCTTTACTTTGCTTTACTTTACTTTTGCTTTGCTTTGCCTTTACTTTACTTTTCTTTATTTTACTCTTTACTTTGCTTACTTTTCCTTTACTTTACTTTTGCTTTACTTTACTTTTACTTTGCTTAATTACTTGTACTTTATCTTTACCTTTACTTTACTTTACTTTGCTTACTTTACTTTACTATTGCCTTTTAAATTTACTTTTTACTTTTCTTTACTTTGTTACTACTTGCTTTGCTTCTACTTATTTACTTATACTTTAACTTGCTTTTTAATTTTACTTTACTTTACTTTACTTTGCTTTACTTTACTTTTTTGTCTTTATTTATAATTTACTTTTACGTTTTACTTTACTTTACTTTGCTTTACTTTGCTTATACCTTTACTTTCTTTACTTTTCTTTACTTTGCCTTTCTTTTTACTTTTTCTTTACTTTACTTTACTTATGCTTTACTTTACTCTTGCTATTACTTTACTTGTGTGTATACACTACGTGACTCACAACACCTGTGGATAATAAGGCCTTCAATGGACGGTTACACGAGACGTAATGCGAGGTGGTATGGTAGGCCGGGAGTGGGTGGTGGTAGGTGGTGGTGGGGATCAGTAGACAATGTCATCGCCAGTTCTTTTACCACTAGAATTATTCTGTTTATAAAACACGTTAATCTCGAAAAGATTTCGGTCGTCGTCATTTTAAAGTAGAGCAATACCCCTTCTTCGTCCCCCATCGTATAAACTATAACAACTATAGATAATAATTATTATTATATTTCGTCCTTACAGGACCGACCCTAATTTTTCATTAGGTGTTTTGCGTTGCGCATGTAGTAGGAGACACAGGTCGCTACTCCATATGTTTTCCGCAGTTTTTTCCATCAAAATTTCGTTTTTTCCACATCTATCCTTTTTGCTAATTGCTGAAGCAGCAGAAGCAGTGATGGTACCATTTTTCAAGCTCTTTGTATGACTCGGCCGCGAGTTAGAACCCACTTCCGCCATGCGAGGCGAGCCCGTCTACCATTGCACCATTCGCGGCGCGTATTAAATTATAACAAAAAGTGAGGAAAAATAAAAAAGTGAGTTATAAAATAGTGAGGTTTTTTTTATTCATCCAACTTAGAACTTTACTAACCGTCTCAGGCTTGATAATTGCTAGCCATTAAAGATTGTGGCGCGCTACGTCAATGGGTATTAATGGAGCGGCGTTTACGTCCCGTACTCCTGCGCGTACTTCCTCCATCGCACACAATCCGGCTATAAAGTTGCTGTCGGTGTAGTTGATAAAGCCGCAATTCTCAATGATTTCTATCGTGTTATGTTTGTGCAAAAAAGCATTCCTCTCGCGCTCATTAATAACTAACTATATATATTTATTACCAGGGTCGTATAAACAGTTACAAGTTGCTACTAACAGTTCGTAACGAGTTGGTATCGGCTGCCACGTACATAAAACGTGAGATATATCTTTAGAGTCACGTCTATCACCTACCCCCACCACCGGCTGCTACCCACTGTGTTCTTCGCAGCACGTATCGCCGGATGTTCTGTTTACGCAACATTTCGGCGTAGATTTCTACTCGGGAATGTTAATTACCTTGACGATTTTTTTAGGTCGCGAATGATATTGAGCCGCGCCCCGTCTAATGGAAAGAACAAAACAGTACCCGTTCGGTCTAGCCTGGCCACGCCGTTAACCTGCCGCCAGTAAAACAATAACTCAGGCAAAACACGCACATCGGTATGCTTTGTTTTGCGCTGTGTGCATACCTCTCCATAAGGTAAATAACCCCGAAGCTAGGCTTGCACACACAGTTGAACCATAATTATACGTGTTGTCGTCGAGCCTACGCGCTCACGAGGACATGGTTACGTTAAATTGCTCCATTGATTGCGCAGTTTTATTTTTTATTTCATGGCCTCGGTTGTTAATGCTAACAGTGTGATATATAGTTTCTGCGTTGCTGATACTTTATCTTGCTGGCTTGTGTAGTTGTTTACGCTAAGACGACGATATGTATCTGGGTCTGTTTATTTCTCGTTGGTTTTTAGTTCGTTCGGCCCGCTGTATGTGTGTGCTATAAACGCTACACGAGAAGATGGTTGTGCATATTCTCTCTGTCTCGACACGCCGCACTGCCTTCCTGTCTCTGGGCGGGCTTTGATTCAAGGCAGCGACAGGTTCTTTGTACGGTTGTGACTATTATCCATTCAGGTTGCCCAATACATCCTCTCGTGCCGAGCTTTATGCGATGTAAATGCCATTATCTCCATTTAGCATACAACTCCTCTCGTGTTCTTTACTCATAATCTTTCGACTTTCGTGTGTATCTGAATAGATAACACAAACACAGTTATTATTTGAAAGCTACTCTATCGCTGCGTCTATTTCACTGCTACATCAAACACAATAACACACTCTACGAAACTACACAGATATCTACATACACACAGAATTCGCCACTAACGATATCCAGTAACGCGTCCGTACCGTGAAGACGTAGATCGCGAAGCAAGTCAGCTCGGCAGAGGTGAACGGTGGAAGGTGGAAGGGGAGGTAGGAAGGGGCAGGTTGCAACGGCGGAGAGTATAGAAGGGATAGGATCAGCGAGCGGGAGAAAACTATGGACCGCTGCTGCGGGAAGGACGAGCACGCCGAGTCCCATACCTGACGGACTAACCAATCGCAGATCCTTGCCCTTCGAGTCATTAGTGTTCCGCGATGCTAAAAGGGGTGGGTATAGTGATTAACCTGCCGGCGTTCTATTATTATTTATCACTCTGGAGCCGATGAGGTGTGCTTGTTTTATGGTGATTGCTTACTTTTGGGGCGGCTAGGAGGAGCGTGCGCTATCCATTACACTGATCTATTCCGTATTTACGTAATTTATCGCTACACGAAATATATGCGTTGTACACGATATATTTACACCTTATTCGCACCATCTCACCTCTGCTTATTCCTCACTCTCCTCACATACCCATTTCGCTTCCCATATCGATTTTATAAGACATTTATTTTCGTGGTTTAAGCTCATTAAATCTAGGTTTACTACGTAGGAAGCCTCTATAGAGCTCCTATAGAGCGGTCTATAGAGCGGTCTATAGAGCGGTTTCTTCTCACGGCCAAAAATATCCGCCTACCATCTCTGTGTGTCGCTGCATTGACAATGCTCTTCAATGAGAGGAAGGATGACAGGGGAAAAGGGGGGAAAAGGCCCGCAAGGAATCGGTACGCGCTGGTCTACATATTTCTGCGGTCGTGTAGTGTAAACCTGTGAGTTATTAATTTAGTTACGGTAGTATGGTAGTAGTAAGGTTAGTCTCGCTCAGCTATTAGGGAGTTAGAATTAGGTTATGCGGTAGTTCGGATTTTGGGAGTTGGGTAAAGGATGAGGCATAAGGTACTATATTAGCGATCGGTTTAGCAGAATTTGCGTAAGATTGTGTAAGGGCTATGGGATAGATTAAGGGCAACGAGTTATGGGTTAGGGTTACTTTAGTATTAATGTTTGGGTTAGGTTGTAGTTCGACTAGGCATAAGGTTAGCGGGCAAGAGTTAGTGTTAGGGTATACTTTAGTATTAAGGTTTGGGTATAGGTTAGTGTTTCGAGCTAGGATAAGGTTGGGCAAGAGTTAGCGGTTAGCCGGTTACTGTTAGTATTAAGGTTTGGGTTAGGTTAGTGTTCGAGCTAGGATAAGGTTAGGGCAAGAGTTAGGGTTAGGGTTACTGTTAGTATTAGGGTTTGGGTTAGGTTAGTGTTTGAGCTAGGATTAAAAGGTTAGGCAAGAGTAGGGTTTAGGTTACTGTTAGATATTCAGGGATTTGGGTTTAGGTTTAGTGTTCGACGGTAGGAATAAGGTTACGGGCAAGAGTTAGGGTTAGGGTTACTGTTAGTATTTTAGGCGTTTGGGTTAGGTTAGTGTTCGAGCTAGGATAAGGTTAGGGCAAGAGTTAGGATTAGGGTTACTGTTAGTATTAGGGTTTCGGTTAGGTTAGTGTTCGAGCTAGGATGTTTATCCACACGCTCGCACGAATCCCCCACTCTTCCCACCCACCCACAAACACACATAAACACACACATGCGCGCGCACGTGCGTGTTGCTTTCTCTTTTTTTCTCTGTCTCTGGCTCTTTCTCTCTCTCCCGCTCTCTCTCTCTCTCTTTTTCTTTCTCTATCTAGCTGACTAACATTCTCTTCTAAAAATTACAGAATAAACTGTAGGGGATAGGGACCATAAAAACGACAAGGCATGTGTAAAGTTGTACGTGTATACAGTAATACAATAGCATCTATGTAAGGGTTCTACTGCCAATTTGTTTCTCTATATCTCATCATAAGTGCATGCATGCGGGAGCATGCAGAGCGGGTGCAATTGATTCTATATATTTCAATGAAACCCTGTTTACATATCGAAATACCGTGGTTGTGTTATCGCAAACTTATATCCGCCTTTTGAACTTCCTGCCAATCAAATGAGATTTCCTGAGATATTATGACGCTTGCATTTTGACGCGATTTCGACAGTTATCCGATATTCCATCACACAGCGGCGAACCATCGACACAAACTCAAAACAAAATCAAACTCAAATTCTACAACGCCCCTGGTTCTAACCATTCCCTGCGGAACCAGTCGCTAACAAAAGAACCCGAACGACGGAATCCGTCCAGACTGAACACGTCCGTAACATCCGGGCAATCGACCGAGGCGATCACGTGATCATCGTGACAATTGCGTACATTCCATCCGGAGCAAGCCCGGAAGCACTATTTCCTATTTTTGCAAAGCGCGCGTGATTAATAATAATTATCATCATATAATCATGCGCATATAAAGTAAGCTTTACATGTACACTTATACATATACACAAGAATATACACTTGCTGCGATCAATTATTGTAATGTATGTATGTATATATATACATATATATATATATATATATATATATATATATATATGCCGTAGCTGGTTTTTTAAATGCTATAAAGCTGCAGCGTACCAGCTGCTGCGACCCTGAACTTGTCACCGTCGTGCGACGTATGTGACAGATTACCAGGATAGCAAAACTATCTTGCTCGCCGAGGAACGCGAAATAAAGTCATCGCAAGTCGTCACAACCATGCATAGAAATATATAGAGACACCGATGTATAACTAGTATATTATTTCTATGTTGAGAACGCAAGCTGAGAGATTACACTGTTACACCCACAGAGTTGAGT
Source organism: Priapulus caudatus (assembly GCF_000485595.1). Classification (NCBI taxonomy): domain Eukaryota; kingdom Metazoa; phylum Priapulida; class Priapulimorpha; order Priapulimorphida; family Priapulidae; genus Priapulus; species Priapulus caudatus. The sequence goes on from NW_014577231.1 coordinate 214,550, forward strand.
AGCCCGCTGAGAAAGCGACAGGAACTGAGAAAAAAATCAGAAGCAGCCCCCTTGCATGCGGTGAGAAAGCAAGTGTATGTCGCATTGACTCACGAAATCTCCTTATTTGATGCGCATTGCGTGCTCGATCTTTTTTCGAATTGGTAGCTTTGCGTATTAGACGGCAGCGGTGTAGCGCCGTAGACAAAGGCGGGGACGGCGGGCACGCACACCGCGTGCTTCAGTCGCCTCCCGCGGTATCGCAGCTGGCACAGCAGCGTTCTCTACATGTGCCCCACGTTGCCCCACTTCTGCCCGACGCCCTTTATTTTTGGGTACTCGCATTGCGTTGACTGTGTGTGTGTGGAGGGTGCGTGCGTGCGTGCGTGCGTGTGTGTGTGTGTGCGTGCGTGCGTGCGTGC
>NW_014577231.1:214975-227475 GCF_000485595.1 Priapulus caudatus
GAATTTCTAGGAAAAGTCAGTTAGATAGGAGCGCGACGTAAAACGCACGCGTAAAGGGCGTCTGCATTTCCTCACACATAGAGCGCAAACGAACACACACTTCTACACAACTTCACCACGCTGGGTTTGTGTTACGGGCACGTACGCAGCACACAGCACACAACGCACGCACGGCACGCACGTACATCAACACACACGCTACACGGCATCACACACTACGACACACCACAGCACACACACCACACACACACACACATTCACACACACACACACACACACTCATCGCACGCACGTCACTGCACCACAACATGTCGACACCACGCACCACAACACACATACGCATGCAACGCACGCACGCACGCTTTTCGCACACATGCACTAACGCATCCGCTCGCCTTCAAATCGCTATAGCATCGCTCGTACCATGAACAACTCGCCTCGTACGCAGGTGCGACCCTCACATATATGAGAACGTGATGAATGCGTAGTGATGTGGCGGCGTGCGTGCGTGACGCGCGCGCGCGGTGTGATTGTTGGGGTTTTGTGAGTTGTGTGGTGTGTGTGCTGTGTTGTGTGTGGACTGCTCGTGCGGCGTGTGTTGTGTGTGTGGTGTGTGTGGTGTGTGTGTGTGTGGTGTGTGCGCGCCGGCTGCGTGGTGCGTAGTGTGGGTTTGGTGTGTGTGTGTGGGTGTCGTTGAGCGTGCGTGAGAGTGCGCGCGGGTGACGTACTTTCATGCGCATTAAACGCCACGCACCAACTCTTTTCCACATCAAGCGGAACGGAGACACCCACGTCACGTTGATCGCGATATTTAGCGCATCAGAGTGCCTCACAGTCGCAACCTAAACACGTCCTTTTCTCAGCAGATGAAAAAAAATCGACTCAAGCTCAATATAATGCTGTGCAGTGGGTTTTCGAGTATAGACATATACAGGGAGATGACATTGCCGGTTAACTCTATGGTTATTAATACTATCGTCCTGCCGATATTCGCGCTTCATGGTGGTCGAATACAGCTCGCGCGGAATAGAGAAAGCCAATAGAAAACTTGATTGTGAAGACCGTTATGGGCGGGAACTGTTGCGTGGTGTGAGTGGTTGTGTGGTGTGTGTTGTGGGTGTGTGTGCGTTGCGTGTCCGTGATTGGACATTGTGTTTGGTGTAAAGGCGCCCGTGTGTCTCTCTTTCTTTCTCCTGTTTTTAAAGCGAAAAAGAGAACCATCTCAAAAATGGAGCGCGAGCCGCCACGCGCCGCGTTGACGGCAACTATAAAGGCATAATGGTACGATCTAACTGGCCATAACGTTGCAGCATTACGAAACAGTGCTGTTACACACGATGGTGGAACAGTACATATCGATGTCTATTACACTGCGCGCCCTGCATCGAAGCTCCTCTACACGTGCTAACTAAAGCGAGAAATTTAATACCTGCGCTTCTTTTAATTCAGAGGCTCACAATGCGCATGCCAAACCTAATTTCTCGCATACTAGACAGCAAATACCGGGCATGGCATAATCGGACAACTACCTTATCGGAAAAATAAAACCTATTTCCCCATCCTCACTGTCGCGTTCTGGCTTATAAAAGTATTTTGAAAATACCTTCCAAGTTGTTGAAATTCTCGATATGATTACATTCCCGCCAATCCCCAAGCAACCGTGCAGCGTACTCGGCGCAAGCACAAGATAAAAACATGTGACGTTCACGCTCACACTTCGAGGCTATGTTGGCAAACAGTCGCGTTCGGCCAAGAATGCCAAGTTTTCTCACTCTCTCTGGTGGGTTAACAAACGCGCAGTGAAATGGATCAACAGAGGTTTATTTATCATAAGGTACCCATTAACGCAAGTATTTGCTAGTCTAGTACTGGAGAAAAAGCGTGGACTCGCAATGCTGCGAGCCTTAAAAACTACATGCCGCGGATGATGTACTGATATACTAACGCTACCTGGGACTCATTCCCCCATCGCGTGCTAAGGTTGGACTTACCAGGAAAACTAACCCTCTCTCTCTCTCTCTGTGTCTCCTCTCCCCCCCGTTGTGTCCCCCCTACTCTCCTCTCCTCTCTCTCTCCGCTCTCTGCTCTCTGTCTCTCCTATCTCTCCTCCGCCCCTCTACCTCGCTCATCTCCTCTCTCACAGTACACGGCTCATGCTTTCTTCTCTACCTCATCTCCGCGCTCTCTCCGCCCGCCCTCTCTCTCTCCCCCCCTCTCTCGCTCTCTCTCTCTCTCTCCGTTCATCCGTCTTCTCTCTCTCTCTGTCTCTCTCCCCCGTGTTTTCTCCTGCTCTCCATTTCTTCTCCTCGCCTCTTCTCCCCTCTCCCGCTCTGCTCTCTCAGCCACGCTCTAGGCGGGGACGTTGTGTCTCTCTCTCTCTCTCTTTTCGCTTCTCTCAAGGATTTATTCCTCGCCGCTCTCGTCGTCCACTTTCTGCGTCAGCCATGAAATCCCAGACATTCTATTTCGCTCGTCATCCTGGCACAAGTAACTGTGAAATTGTGCGCGTGTCTCCGTCTGTTGTTGGTGCGTGCGTGCGGTGCGGTCGTGCGTGCGCTGCGGCGTGCGTGCGTGCTGTAATGTATAGTCTTATCGGACCCTGACGGCAAAACGATGCCACAGTCTCGAAATAGACTTATTGCAATCTACGATGTTGAAGCAAGTATGTGCGAGCGTTGGCCAATGATAACCTACAGATGATAGCGATAGGTAAGGGACGGTATAGATAGCTACAATTCATACACTGCAACGCGTACGAACCGCGTATAGTGTCTGTAGCACGTAGTGTTCTACGAATCGCACATCAGAAGCAGCAAAACGAAGACTCGGAGTGAAGACAACTGCGCCGAAAAAACTTGCATACAATTGGCCACTTTGGCGACATTTGTCGCACTTGCGACAATGTGTACCGCGGCCGTTGATCAAAGCTTTACGATGCGCAAAATTCGTTTTACGAACTTTCGTCGCGATTCGGAGCCACGTGACTCAGTGCGCGGCTATAGAGTACGGCACGCGACTGGCGCAGACGCAACGCGCCCACATGCACACACATGCTACACACACATAGCACAACACACGACACACACACACATCACACACACACGAACAACAGCAGCACACACGCGCGCGCGCGCGCGCACACGATGCACACACGACAACACAACACACACACACAACACACACCACAATCTTCAACACACACACCGCCTTGGTCCTGTGTGTCGGCGCTGGCGCGCGCGGAGCGCGGCAAACGCACACACACAAACACACCACGCACCGCAACGTCACAGCACGCAACACACACACACAACACACACACACACACACATCACACACAGGCGTCGTGCTGTCGTCGCAGCAAAACCCGCAAATGTCATACTATGTGCGACGTACGTCATAGAATGCCAGGCAAGGGTAAAAAGGAATAGACGCAAGGGCGTGTTATGGGTGCCGGGTGGGGAGGGGTCTATGTCGTGACGTCGGGGTGCGGGAAGGGTCTATGTGTGTGACTGTCGGTGGGGGAGGGGTTATGTGTGACTGGTAAGGGTCGGGGGAGTGGTTCCATGTCATCCTGCCGGAGTGAGGTGTAGCGTGCAAACGATAAGCCATGAAAGATTGCTCGTTTGTTGCGAGCACGGGGAGAATCAAATTTACGAACAACAAATATTTTCTCTTTCTTTTTTCCAAGGCGTACCGCACTTCCCGGACGTCGCTTAACAACAGGTGAGTCTCAAGATACCTCTTTACGTGCGATAGCTTAACATTTACTTATACTTAAGACTTTATGCTTCTAACACCTTCCACAATCAACGCATTTGGGGCCGTGCAGTTGACATATGTCAGCTGCTATCCAGAGAGACAGATACAAGATGCGTGCACAGCTTGCTGGATCCTGACGCTTGCGCGCGATGAGACGCGCAGCTCGCGCGGATAATGCGTCACGCGTACGCAGCGGTGATTTCAATGGTATAAGGCGCGTCCGCATGTGATCGGTCGCGCCGCAAATTCCGAGGCCCGGCGCACTCTCCACAGCGGTCAGCGATGTCGATAGTTTTAGAAGAAGTAACAATGAAGACGCTTTTTGCTAAAAAAATAAACTATTTCCGCTAATAAGAGCAAATATACAGGACCTTGAATTTCTGACATCAGCAAAGAGCTTGTTGGGGTGCAGTATTGCAGAGCTTCCATTCAAAATGGCCATGAAAATTGTCAAGTGGAATGTGTTTCGAAGCCCCAAAGAATAATGTCCCTCGTTACATGCCACCCCATACGGGACAATTACGCATTCAGGCGTAAACAACTAAACACGAGATGAAATTGTGTTTGAGTTATGGCCTTGGCGAGCACGTCATTGACGACACAGACTGATAAAGGCTCAAGGATAGAGAGCATTGGTTGTGAGAGCAACGCCGATTGTACGCTACAATAGTTCTCTAAATCTCGCACATAACTCCTATTCCTTTGTACACAGGCGCTTGAACGTCTCAAAAAAAAAATCTTCAACAACAATTCTGTCACAATGATCCACCGCCGTGTCTGCAAAATAGGTGAACCGTATGTGAAACATATACGGTAAGTGACTACGTGAATATCCGGACACACTGACCACCACTGAAATTGTAAAAAGTGCATGCACCGTTAGAGAAATGTGCGAAATGAGGTTTCACTCGCAGAACCCGACCACCGACGTCACAAAGCTATAATATACGTTAGTAAACAACCACCCGGCGTGCAGGTCCCTGCTCCGATATCCATTCGAGGCCCGCAGAGCCAGAGCATAGAAGTGCGCGGCAAGACTCACAACACACAGCTACGTTGCATGCTAAAACAATCGAGTAGGCGCGGTAGGGCAGTTTCGTATTATTAAGTTTAAAGAAAAACTTCAAGTCATGAAGACGCACTCGTCACTTCCGAAAGTGGTAAAAAGCTCATTTTTCCCTTCGGTGCGAAATGCATCGGCCGGGCCTTCATTACTTACGAAAAGCAAACAGTCCTCTGCCAAACACGCTACACACAGTAAGCGGTCAATCGATGAAACGCACCATTCATGCCCATCAACGAAGAAGGCGGGGCTATAGCCTGATACGGCAACCAATGCTATAAAATGCAACAGAGAAGACGGTAGCGCAGTGCCGCCTAAACGACGTGCATTCGTTTTTGTCCAAACATCGTAAAACGTCACGGCCGAGCAGAAACTCTAAGTCCTAGATCAGCATTGGTACTGTGACTGGTTCCCCACTATATATAATTATAGGGGAGGTGCGGCGAGCTGTGGATGAAGACATGACAAAGTGGTCAAATCCAGGCGAAGCCTCGGCATCATGGCCGCAATTCACACGTCCAGGCATGCGCGCAGAGCAAGTGGCAAACTCACTAGCTCACGTCTCTACGTGGTAGCTCTACACCCTACATACACCCGTGACACCCCTGCGACTGATTTTTGCACAAATAAACAAACCTCTCAATCGGTAATGGGTCCGCAAAAATGGGCGCAACTCCGTAAAAACCCTTCGCGCCCGTGGCAGTAAGAAGCATGAAAGAATGGAAATTGCACCCATCGGGATGGGGGCGGCGAGGGGAGATGGCAGGCACCAAATACTCCCCCCCACCACCATAGGCCCTCATCATTAGCTCAAGCCGCGGCGCGCCACAATAGGTGTGTTCTACAGTGGGTTTATACGACACAGGTGTAGGGCGTGAGGTGCGACGCCTACGGACAGTGATATCTATCGCAACGGTCACGATGCAGAGACGACATGTTTGCGCGGAAACAAATACAAAGCCGCGCCGGGAGACTAATATACGAAGAGCTGTAGTGTGCATGCGCTGTATGCCAATGACATTCTCGACACTGCACTCGGGCGTGTCCACACACGGGCATGACATAATACGGCAATACGACACTCTCGACGCGTAACGTGCTAGCACCCTAACCACATGAACGAGTAGAGTGCGCGCGGCGAGGAGGCAGGAGGAGGCACCGAGGGAAGGAGCGAGAGCAGGCCCGGGAGAAGAGAGACGAGAGAGAGAGAGAGAGAAGAGAGAGAGAGAAGAGAGAGAGAGGAGGGAGAGATAGAGAAGAGAGAGAGAGAGATAAGAAGAGAGAGAGGGAAGAGAAGAGGAAGAAAGAGAGATGGGGAAAAGAAGATGACAGAGAAAGAGAGAGCAGAGAGAGAGAAAGAGAGAGAGAGAGAGAGAGAGAGAAAGAGAGAGAGAGAGAGAGAAGAGAGAGAGAGAAGAGAGAGAGAGAGAGAGAGAGAGAGAGAGAGAAAGAGATAGATGGGGCCAAGGAGATTGACAGAAAGAGAGAGAGAGAGAGAGAGAGAGAGAGAGAAGAGAGTCAGAGGAGAAATGAGAGAGAGACGAAGAGAAGAAGAGAAAGAGAGAGAGAGAGCGAGAAGAGAGAGAAGAGAGAAGTCGAGCGAGAGGAGAATTCGAGAGAAGGAGAGAAAGAACGGGGTAGCGACGAAGCAGGTCAGAAGTGGATCATCTATGCCGACAATAGAGGACATTATTAATGAGCCCACAGATTCCGAGAGAGAGAGAAGAAGAAAGAGAGAGAGAGAAGAGAAAGAGAGACAGCACCAAACAGAGCCTCTGAATGAACACGCAATGGGCGGTGTGGTTGCATGGATTATACAAACTCCGGTGCCCCGCGTATCCATATAATTAATACGTTATGTCATTAATTCTTGATCCCGAAGCACAACACGAGAAGTCATCGAGAGGGATTTGCTGGTTGTGGGACAGAAGTTATATAGTCCGGTCGAGTCTAGCTGTGATGTCTGGCACGACGTGCCGAGAATGGTGTAGTGTGTGCACGCAATGTTCATATCTTCCTTTGTCTCTCACACGCACGCGAGCACAGGCACACGCACCCACGCGGGCAGATACGCACGCGAAAACGCAAACTCACGCGCCTACAAGCCCACCAGCGTGTCGACGCGGGTACGCACGCACCCCCGCACACACACGTCATGACTGGTTCAATACGACGCGAATAACGCAAACCAACGTGGTGCGCACTTACGCACGTCTGCACGCGCCATGACACACACACGCCGCTCGCACGTGTTCACCACGCCCGGCGGTCACATCACACGCACACACACACACACGCACCGCGCCGCGCGGCGCCACACACAACACACCGTCTCTCTCTCTCTCTCTCTCTCTCTCTCGTCTCGTCTCTCCTATCTCTCTCTCTCTCTCTCTCTCTCTCTCTCTCTCTCTCTCTCTCTCTCTCTCTCTCTCTCTCTCTCTCTCTCTCTCTCTCTCTCTCTCTCTCTCTCTCTCTCTCTCTCTCTCTCTCTCTCTTCTCTCTCTCTCTCTCTCTCTCTCTCTCTCTCTCTCTCTCGGTGTGTCACTTGTACCACAGACCTAATTCGCACTGCGTTCGCATTCCCCAGCTCTTACATATCACACACATATCATGCCATGATCAGTTATCGCAAAATTCTAACTCGTCAGTTCCGCAGCAGCAGCAGCAGCACTACTCATTGAGTGATAAATTAACAGTGAGTGATAAATTACCGTCATCATCATTACTTGTGTTGTCGTCGTTGTTGTATAAGCTGCACTGTCCCACACAGAGTCAGACAGCAATTCAACGCGTATACGTGTGTGTATACAGACCGTGTCCGCACCGCAACTGACACGCCGTCTGACGGGCGACCCAATATGATCTAGTAAGAGTGCGCTATCACTATGCGCTATCTATTTCAGTTTTATTATTATTGATATTAGCATTATTGTTATTATTATTATTGTTGTTATTATCGTTATTATTATTATTATTTCATCATATTTCCTATACATGTATCTTCATATATCATCACAACAATAACGGATCTTGCTACAGTAGATTCAGTCTCATTCACCTGTAATATTTTCAGATATATGGCCCGCTGCTGAGGATGGCAGGTGGAGTAAACCTATTTCTGCTGGCCGTTAATTCCTCTCGTCTGGGAAAAGACGCTGAGATGACATGGGCAGAACGTCACGTAGGCCGCTTGGGAGATGACGTAATCAAGCAACGTATCGGCAGAGCCGAGATCAGACGAGGGTCTATACTATACTATGTGGCATGCGAGAAGAAGAGGCCTGGACTACAGGACTGACTGTACAGGCTAGACTACAGGCTGGACTACATGCTGGACTACAGGCTGGACTACAGGCTGGACTACAGGAGGGTCTATACTAGTGACCGTGTTTGTCTCACCAGTCGATCGTTTAGTAGTCCCTTTGAACTCACCTCATGGGTGTGTGGCGGGCGCAAGGGTAGCAACTGGGTCAGGCGGGGTCTCTCGACTCAGTATCATTAAACGTGACATTCACTAATTAACGACCTATCGTCTGTCACGTCACTTCTCAGCGCGACTAGAGAAGAGGTAAATGCGCCCGCCGTATAAGAATGATGGCAATTGTTGCCGTTCTCGCTTCTTAAAGAATGACGACGACCATATTTTGCGCACATAAGGTGCATTGTTTCGGGATAGGAAAGCTCGGTAATAAAGTGCCTCATTGTGTGTTTTTGATGAAAAGGAGAGAACAAAGAGCGGAGAGAGACGTGGTGCCGCGCAGAGGAGATACCGCCCTCCTCCTCTTCTTTCTCCTCCTCTTCATTCTCCCCTCCTCCTTCTTCTCCTCCTGTTCCTCCTCTTTCTTTTCCTCCTCCTTCTTCTCCTCCTTCTCCACTCCCCTCCCCCTCCTCCCCTTTTCTTTCTCCTCCTCCTCCGCTTTCTTTTCCTCTTCCTCCTCCGGCTCCTTTTCCTCCTCCTCTTCCTTCTTCTCCTTCTTCTTCCCATCCTCCTTATTCTCCTACTCGTCCTCCTCCTCCATCTCATCTTTCTCCCCTCCCCCTCCTCCTCTTCCCCTCCTCCTCCTCCTCCTCTCCTCTTCCTCCCCCTATCCTCCTCCTCCTCATCTCCCTCCTCCTCATCTCCCTCCTCCTCATCCACCGCCGCGGTTCCTCGCAGAACAATTATCCGCCGACAGAGTAAAAGAAATTAATTGCAAAAAAAAATGAAAACTGAAAAATACATATGGGATGTTTCGAAACAATAGCTCGTGCGGTTTACCTTGAGGAAATTACGATGCACCCTTATGTAGCCACTGGGAGCGTCTGTATCGTCTCCGTATGTGGGCTACATTACATTACAACCACCTTACATTACATAGACGCAGCACTCACTCATCCGCGTATATATGTCAACCTCGCTCTCCAGAAATTTTTCGCCACTTACGCTATAGAAATCCGCATCAAAACGCGCTGCTGTTTTTTTTTTCAGATAATAAAAATGTGTCAGCCACATTAGCGGTAAGAGCCGTGGTCGTCGTCGTGGTGGTGTGCAGGCAGGCAGGCACGGGTCGTTATATCTATACATCCATGCATGCGTGCGAGCTTCGGATAAGGACACTTCGCCGTCGTACGTTTTATATTCTCGCTCGTTCCAGTTTCATTCTTTTCTTTTTTTGCTTTTTTTCAACAATAAACGACTCAGACACAATGGCGCGCCGTATTCTGGTTTCCCGAGGAACTTGAGGGTGGGCGGTCGTGCGCGCGCGCGTGTAGGCATGCGTGTGTGCGTGCGTGCGGGTGCTGGCGTCGAAGCTGTTAGGACTCGAAAAGAGAGTGATCAGAAAAATAATAGAAGTATAGATAGTAAGAGCAACGAGAAAAGTAAAGAATATACATCGAAACAGCGAGTGCTGGCAAACGTACGACCGAAATCAGCGTCAGAGAGAGAGAGAGAGAGAGAGAGAAAGAGAGAGAGAGAGAGAGAGAGAGAGAGAGAGAGAGAGAGAGAGAGAGAGAGAACTCTCTCTCTCTCGCAATCTCCCCGACCCTCTCTCGCTCCTTCCCTCCTTGCCTCCCTCCCTGCCTCCCTCCCGCGCGCACTCTCTTCGTTCATGTGGTTAGGGTGCTAGCACACGTATACGCGTCAGAGAGATTGTCGAGTATTGGTATTATGTATAGCCCCGTGTGTACACACGCCCCAGAGTGACAGTGTCAGTAGAATGTCAATTAGGCAATACAGCCGCATGCACACATACACGCTCTCTGGTTATATTAGTCTCCGGCGCGGGCTTTAATATTGTTCGCCGCAAAAATGTCGCTCTCTGCATCGTGACCCCGTTGCGATAACTATACCTGTCCGTAGCGTCGCACCGCACGCCATACACCTGTGTCCGTATAACACACCTGTAGAACACACCTATGTGCGCGCGCTGCTGGGTAATGATGAGGGCCTATGGTGGTGGGGGGGAAGTAATTTGGTGCATGCCATCTCCCCTCGCCGCCCCCATCCCGAATGAGTGCATTACAGATTCTATTCATGCTTCTTACTGCCACGGGGGCGAAGGTTTTTACGGAGGTTTGGCCCATTTTCGCCGGACACACTATACCGATGAGCGTTTGTTTATTTTGTGCAAAAATAGTCGCAAATCGTGTCACGGGTGTATGTAGGTAGAGCTGAACCACGATAGAGACGTGAGCTAGAGTTGCCACTGCCTGCACGCATGCCCTGGACGTGATGCGGCCATGATGCCGAGGCTCGCCGAGGATTGACACTTTGTGTCTTCCAATCACAGCCTACGCCGCACCTCCCTATAATATAATATAAGGTGGGGACCCATCACAGTACCAAATCGCTGATCTCAGGAACTAGAGTATTCTGCTAGGCTAGAACGGTTTCCTACGATAGAGTTTGGCACAAAAACGAAAATAGCACGCCGTTTAGCGCACTGCGCTACGTCTTTCTGTTGCATTTTGGCATTTCCGTAATCAGTATAAGCCCCGCCTTCTTCGTTGATGGGCATGAATGGGGCGTCAACGACTTGACCCGTTACTGTGTGTAGGTGTTTGGCGAGACTGTTTGCTTTTCGTAAATAATGAAAGGCCCGGCCGATGCATTTCGCACCGAAGTGGAAAAATGAGACATTTTTACCCACTTTCGGAAGTGAACGAGTGCGTCATTCATTGAACATTGAAGTTTTTCTTAAAATTAAATAATACCGAAAATCCCTAACCGCGCTACTCGATTGTTTTAGCCAATGAACGTAGCTGTGTTTGTGACGTCTTGCCCGCGCACTTTATGCTTGGCTTAGCGGGCCTCGATATCGGAGGCAGGCACCTCGCAACCCGGGTGTTTGTTTACATAATATATTATAGCTTTGTGACGTACGGTGTTCGGGAGTTCTGCGATGATAACCTCGTAATTTCTCACATTTCTTAAGGTGCATGCAACATTTTACCAATTTAGTGGTGTCAGTTAGTCACGGATATCTCACAGTAAGTACTAACCGTATATGTTTCACATACGTTCACCTATTTTGCAGACAGGCGGTCGATCATTGTGAAAGATTGTGTGAAGATTTATTTTTATTGAGACGTTCCAAGCCGCCTGTGGTACAAGGATAGAGAGCATGGCGAGATTGAGAACTATGTAGCGTAACACATCGGCTTTGCTCTCACAACCATGCTCTCTATCCTTGAGCCCTTTCATCAGTCTTGTACGTCAAGGAACGTGCGCCAAGAGCCATAAACTCAACACAATTTCATCTCTGTTATTGTTTACGCCTGAATGCGTAATTGATCAGGTAGGGGGTGCATGTAAGAGGGAGACATTTTCTTTGGGGTTCCGAAAAACACAATTCCACTTGACAATTTCATGGGCCATTTGAATTGGAAGCTCTGCATAATGGACCCCCAACAAGCTCTTTGACTGACTAGTCAAGAAATTCAAAGGTCTGTATATTGCTCTTATTTAGCCGACAATAGTCTTTTTTTAGAAAAAAGTCTTCATTGTTATTTTCTAAAACTACAGACCATCCGCTGACCGCTGTGGAGACGTGCGCCGGGCCTCGAATTTGGCGCACGTCTCCACTGCGGACAGCGCTTCATACTTGAACATCCCCGCGGTCGCGTGCGCATATCCCGCGGAACTGCGCGTCTCATCCGCGCGCAGCGCTCAGGATCAACAGCAAAGCTGTGCCACGCAATCTTGTATCATGTCTCTCTGGATAGCAGTGACTTGTATGCACGAGCCCCCGCAATGCGTGATTGTGGGGTGTTAGAAGCATAAAACGTCTTAAGTATAAGTAAAGATGTTAAGTATCGCACGTAAAGAGTAAATCTTGAGACTCACCTGTTGTTAAGACGACGTCCGGAGTGGGTAACGCACATGGAAAAAAAAGAAAGAGAAAATTGTTTGTTAGTAAATCTGGCATTCTCCCGTGTGCAACAAACGACAATCTTTCATGGCTATCGTTTGCACCGCTACCACCTCACTCCGGCAGCGATAACATGGACCCCTCCCCCACCCCTACAGTCACAACATAGACCCCCTCCCCCACCCCGACAGTCACAACATAGACCCCTTCCCGCACCCCGACAGTCACGACATAGACCCCTCCCCACCCCGGCACCCATAACACAGACCCCTCAGCTATTCCTTTTACCACTTTGCCTGGCATCTATGACGTACGTCGCAATAGTT
>NW_014577231.1:235035-245166 GCF_000485595.1 Priapulus caudatus
AATATGGATAAATTTGCCCTAAAATGAATATCGTTCGGTTAAATAGCATTTAGGTATAAATATAATTGCACTTTTGTGATTAGCCCTCGGTCATTTACCTGCAAAATAAAAATGCAAATACGCAACTATTTCAGGGTGGCAGCACGGTCGCGGGTGTCATGGCACCGTTCAAATTTCGTAGCGTTGATGTGTAAATAATTAATTAAGTATCTGGTGACAAATACATGTGGGTATAGACGATTTGTTATACAGTAAGTACAGTTGTATGCAGTAAAATCCTAGAGGCTACTGTCCCTTTAACAGAGAAACTAACCAAGAAATTAACGCAGCGACATCAAACGTCCGATAGTTCCTACCCGGGTGGCTTATCTCTAGACCTGCCCGGTGCAGCCAACTCTAGATGCTATGAAGCTACGGCGCACCGTGAACGACTTCCCTATTGTTGACCTCCACTGCTGAGCTCTTCTAGCCGAGCGTGTGGGTTGCACAGAGCGGGGGATATATCTACACGGGCGTGGAATGCGGAATATCGGCGGCTCAGCGTTTATACTATAGCTGCGTTCACACGAGACCTCGTATTTATGAAATACGGTATTTGCGAGATACCGAATCTGAGACAAATACGCGACCGAGCGTTCACACGCTGATTCGCGGCTCCAGAAATACGGTATTTGCGAGCTGCGAGCTGCTTTAGTACACTGGAAAAAACATTGCGTCCACGCGAACAATCAAGCGAACAATGCGAAATAAACAATGCAATCCGCACCAACTGCCGATAAAATACGTAGACTGGTCCACTCTCGACAGTTCCAATCGCGTTACACTGGAACTGTCGAGCGCGGACCAGTCTATAAAATACGCGGTTTCAGAAATTCGGTATTTAGCGTTCACACGAGGAAATGCGCGGTCCAAGAGATCCGGAATTTTTCAAGCACGGCAAATCATTCGGCATCTGGGAAGCCGCGTATTTCAACAAATACCGAATCTATTTAGATTCCGTATTTCTTGGACCGCGCATTTTGCCTCGTGTGAACGCTAAATACCGAATTTCTTGCTACGTGTGAACTCGGCTATGTACTACGATGGTGTGTGCACCGAGAGCGGCTCAACGCGCAAACAAGATTCCTCATAGGCGCGTTCACACGGACGTTTTTAGCCCGAGCCTAATTAGGCCCGCGCCAAATTTGGCTCGAGCCGAGCGTTCACACGGACGGTTTTTCGGGAGCGTGGCCGAGTTAGGCACGAGCCAATTTGGTCGCATCGAAAAACGTCTGAGCCAGGCCCGAGCCAAATTTTAGCACATCGTAAATCGGTAAGAGCGATAGATGCGCGAGTGTAGAACGTGTACTTCGACGAAATAAAGTCCAAAACAGTATAAAAATTCGATAAATTTGATCAGGATGCAATGATAATTGAACTCGAAACGGAAAGTAAACCTGAATCGTACACAACGCCCTCGCGCGACATACTGCAAAGTATCTGTGGAGATATTGTGTGCAATAAAATTTATTTGAATTTGAATTTGAATTTGACCAGACAGTATTCACTTGCCGTACGTGTGAACGCTCCTACTCAAACCAGCCCGAGCCAATTTAGCCTGAGCCAAATTTAGCCTATTTGCTCTGAGCCAAACAATTACCGTGTGAGACGCGGGTAATAGACTCATAGAAATGTTATAATATTATATATATATATATATATATATATATATATATATATAGACATAGTGAAGATACGTAAATGACATATATATGGTGAGACGTTCTAAACCGAGTTCAGCCGTGTTTTCTGTCGGCGCGGTGTCTTCCTTACTGGATATTCGCGCGGTCATCGTAGCCTACACCAGAGTTCTAGATGAGTCTATTGTCTAGTTTTTCAATAAATTTGAGATTCTTATAGACCCATAGAAATGTTATACGTAGTGACGATAGTTAATCATATATATCATATGGTGGACGTTTAAACGCGAGTTCAGCTGTATTGTCTGTCACCGCCAGTGCTCTTTCTTACTACATGATGGCTATAGTTTTCTAGTCACGCGCTGGCTGACGATGAATACGCGATAATTTTAGCAGGCTCCGAGCGTGAAGATATCTATCGTCTATTCTATCTCTATCTCTATCTCTATCTTTTCCTCTCCTTCTCCCTCTTCTCTCTCTCCCCAACTTCTTTTCTTCCTTATTCTCCCCCTCGCTCTCTCTCGTCTCTCTCGTCTCTCTCTCTCTCTCTTCTGCTCTCTCTCTTTCTTTTGCTCTCTCTTTCTCTCTCTCTCTCTCTCTCTCTCTAATCTCTCGCTCGTCTCTCTCGTCTCTCTCTCTCTCTCTCTCAGTCACTCATCTCCCTCCGATCTCTCTCTCTCTCGTCATGTGCGGCAGAATGCGCCCCGTCTTTACCGCACCCGCACCGAGCGCGACGCTGAGGGCACGCAGACGCTTCTTTATTAAGTGCCTCGAGCCAAGGCGGTCAGGGCCGTAAAACTGACGCACACACACCTCACGCAGCCAGACACACACACAGCAGGCACGGCGCACGCACGCCGCAAGCGCACGCACGCACCACGCACACGCACGCACACACATACACACACACATATACAGACACACACACACACGACACCAGCACACACACACACAGCACACACAACGCACGGCACGGTCACACACGCACACACACACGCATATACACACACCCACAAGCCCTAACGGGAGCCACGACACACACACACAACACACACAACAACACACAGCACACACACACACACACACACACACTACACACACACGCACGCACGCACACACAACCACAGCCGTGCACGCATATACACACACACACGGTGTATGCATTATAGCTAGCATGGTGGCGCGGCGCAGTGGTCGGTCTGCGTTGCGCTGTTGTGGTGGAGGACACGTGTGAGGACAGGTAGGCGCCGCGGAGGGCGGCGTGCGGTGGTAAGCGCCGGCAGGCAGGCAGGGAAAGAGATGTAGACGGGCAGGTTAAACAAGCATCGACGGCAATTCAGCGGCGGATGCGCAGGTGATCGGCAGGAACCGATAGCATATTAATGAGTGTTAACACGCCCCGGCGTACCTGAATAACAGCAACGAGAAAGAGAGAAAGAAAGAAAGAAAGAGAGAAATATAGAAAGAAAGAAAGAGAGAGAGAGCGGGAGAGAGAGAGAGAGAGAGAGAGAGAGAGAGAGAAATACAGTGGAAGCGGTGGGAGAGGGAGAGAGTGAGAGCGCGCGAGCGAGTGTGAGTGGGGATAAGAAAGAGAAAGATAACAAGAGCGGGGGAGAGAGAAAGAGAGAGAGAGAAGGGGGAAGTGACAGTGCGATTACCTGCTCCCGTGACCCTCATTTCGACCACAGTCAACAATCCCATCTCTTCTGCGCGTACGACGGGTCGGGAAACGTAAGCGCTGATCATAGGCTAACATCGCACATCTCTGCCGTAAGCGCGCGCGTGCGTGCGTGCGTGTATGTGTGTGTGTGTGTGTGTGTGTGTGTGTGTGTGTGCGTGCGTGCGTGCGTGCGTGCGTGCGTGCGTGTGTGCGCGGTGTGTGTGCGTGTGCGTGCGTGTATGCGTGCGTGTGTGTACATATTTGCATTACAATAGGCGGGCAATCACTTCACAGTTGACACATAACGTAAGGCGTGTTTGGCGTTTTCATTTAGCTGAATGCTGCCATTGTCTTTGGGCCAGTTTTACCACTGTGGTCTTTGTATTTGTCGTGGAGCTCCACTTACTCCCTGGTAGAGCTGTGCATACGGTTATTCCACTCTCGCCCGTGCGAGGCCTTATTATTAGAATAAGAACCATATGCCAGTCTGTATTCACGTGTGGTCTTGGTGGGCATACTTATAAACAGTAAGAACGCGAGCAATAGAGGGAGCAACGCAGAGAGATGGAGAGAGTGCTCGCGAGAGAGTAGGAGAGATGCAGGAAGAGGAGGGAGGGAGAATGAGAGAAAAAAGAGAAAGGGATGAGAGAGAGAAGGAGAGACGGCGAGAGAAGGGACGAGAGAGAGAGAGAAGGAGAGACGGCGAGAGAAGGGACGAGAGAGAGAGAGAAGGAGAGACGTCGAGAGAAGGGACGAGAGAGAGAGAGAGAGACGGCGAGAGAAGGGACGAGAGAGAGAGACACACACACACACAGAGAAACAGACAGACAGGCAGACAGAGAGAGAGAGAAAGAGAAGAGCCAGCGAGAGCCAGAGCGAGAGAGACTGAAAGAGACAGAGAGAACATCTTATGACGTCACGCCACGACCCGCGCAGCAGCTGCCTCGGGGTGCTCTCGCCTACACAGACGCACACGTTACCATTGTCTAGAGGTCGCGACTCTGGACCTTCGCCCTCACACCCGCCAGTAACACTGGCCCACAAGGCCGAGATGCTATCTATACACATGCACACACGATCGTGTAAAGTTGTTGCCTTACGCAAAGAGAAAGAGGGGTAGAGGGAGAGAGACAGAGAGGGGGAGGGGTGGAGAGAGAGAAGGGAGAGAGGGGGAGAGAAAGAGATAGAGGGGGCGAAGGGGAGAGAGATAGAAGGGGAGTGGGATATCGTTGCATGTGCGTATGGTCACGGCGGCATAAACATCTCATAAAGGTATACTTGCTCGCCTTAGCTCGAAAGAATGTTTATGCGTGCGTCCGTGCGCGTGTGTGTGCGTGCGTGCGCGTGTGTGTGTGCGTGCGTGCGTGTGCGTGAGTAAATGTTATCGCTGTGAATGAGTGGAGGCGCAGCACACAGATCTAGTTAAGGCCGACGGACGGCGGGCGCAGAGGGGCCCAAACTCGCTGCAGGCAAGCATGTGACTGACATACATATGTAGGAATTACAATGATAGTCACCAGTATTTTTAGGACAGCGATTTCGATATAATTCGTCATGGGATTTGAGCGTACGTGCTTAATGGCAACATGATAGTCCTGCCGAATTAATTGGATAACAGGTGTGTAGTAAAACGCTTTGCGACGGCCGCGTTCGACGCACAATGAAAACGAAAGCATCGCGCGCGCGTACGGCAGTTTGGAGTGGAAGGGCCGACAATTTGGGTCAACAGAGTTTCCTGTGTCCAGCATTGTCCCAGCCCCCGCCCAGCCAATCAGCGATCGGTATGGAATGGACAACAGACGCCGACGAGAAACAGTATGTCGGCGAACAATGCTGTAGATTTGTCGGCCGGACAGTGACACCAGTGTCGGCGCTCGTACGATAGCGCGAGAGAGAGAGAGACCGAGACCGAGACCGAGAGCGAGAGAGAGAGAGAGAGAGAGAGAGAGAGAGAGAGAGAGAGAGAGAGAGAGAGAGAGAGAGAGAGAGAGAGAGAGAGAGAGAGAGAGAGAGAGAGAGAGCGATAAAGAGAGATAGAGCGAGAGAGAGAGAGAGCGCGCGGGCGACAAAGAGAGATGTGACAGACGGACATGGCAGACTGCGGTGGGTCTCTCGCGTCTGTTTACCTCTCGTGCGAATTACTCGGCTTGCCCAAAGGGCGTGCCCTAATATAATATAATAGGCTCCGTTACCTCGGCTGGCTGCATGGCGAGGGAATCGTACGCCGACATGGACTATATTCTGGCCGCTAGAACAAGTGGCCATTTGGCCTCTAAATCTCTAAATCTCCATCGTAAACCTTTCGCGTACGATAGGGCCCTACCAACAATTGGTCGCTTATCTCAACGCTGTATTTGGACACATAAAAACATACTACGGTGCATGGTGCTTCGTGTGCTGCTGTAGGCAAGAAATTTACATGGTAGAAATGCTATATGGACGTTGCATGGCTTACAGAAGATGACCATGTTCGGTTGGCGGTTCCCCCTTCGTTTTTACCTCCTCTTTATGGTTTTCACTAACGTTCTCCCGTTTGTAGGACTCGTATATCAACGTTTACTGTTATCATGTTCTACGGAGTCATATATATATATATATATATATATTAAATATATTAATTATATTCGTTTCGAGCAGTGATTTTAGCGGCTATAGTAGCGTCAGATACTTTCTAGACACAAAATATTATCGGCTAGCGATGATCATAATATATTAGATTGCAGATGACAGAAGCATCGCTACTCGCGTTGTATTAACACATGTATTACACGTAACATGAACAGCGAATATGGATAGCCATCTTAATATAGATAGCCATCTGAATATAGGTTGCCTCGCACAAGGTATTAATGCAACATTACTGGATAGCTCAGCAGGAAATATAGGTAACAATCACTACAAGGTACGAGGTACAACATACGTGTATAACTCATCAGAAATTGTCGCTTGCAATTACTACGACATACGAGGCACAACATACGCGTGTAACTCATCAAGAAATATAGGTATAGCTATCACTACGACATACAAGGTACAACATACACGTGTACCAACCACCGCAGGAAATATAGGTAGCAATAACTACGGTATATGAGGTACAACATACGCGTGTATCATAACAGGAAATATAGGTAGCAATCATTACCAGGTGCGAGTGTACCACATACGTGTGTACAACAGCAGGAAATATATAGCTTACAATTGCTACAAAAGGCGTGAGGTACAAAATGCTTGTGCACCACAGCAGGAAATATAGCTTACAATCACCACAAGAGGTGTGTGGTACAACATGCTTGTATACTACACCGTAAAACATAGGCAGCAGCCTTTACGAGGCAGACGAGGTACAACGGAATAACATATTTAGTTAACACGTAGCAACCTTTATGCGATGCTCTTGGTTTACACGCTGTTCTCCGTGTCGTCACATCGCGGTCAAGGGCTGTCGGCGTGGTGTCCGAGCTTCGCGGCGTACGGACGGACGGACACTGCTGGGATTGTCCGAGCACTTGTAGTTTAGCCTTATACGGGCGTTGTCTCGTGCATAGAAGAAGGAAAGTAAGTACTCGGCTCTGCGCGCGCCCTCCTTTCCATCGATTGTTCGACAGTGCTGATGCGGTGGTAGTGCTGTTGTTAACACCGGCTTTTTCTGTGTGTCGTCAAGGTCGCGATGGGGAGCCGCCATTAAGTCGATAATAACAGTAATTAGAAAGAGTTCTCCGCCAGTCAGGTGGTCGCATATATATATATATATATATATGTTTGTGTGCGTGTATGTGTATGTGTATATATATATATATATATATATATACATGTAGGGGCAGCGGGGGAGAAACCACTGCACACCGTACCTGCTGGGATGGAAGCACCCATTCGCAGCGTGGATGGGTTTTCACGGCCTTCAAATGATGGCTCGTGGTGTTAATAACGATGCATTATAGCCGGCGTTGGCACATCAAGTCCGGCTACCGTCGCCATAACCCGACATTTTATTATAACGATAAGTGCCGCTAATACAAATAACGTTGACGTTCTATCTGTGTATATACGGACATCCTGCACACTACTTGCTATATAGCACCTGATACGATTCCATTTTAATTTAATCTTACCAGAGTAAATATCGCAGCAACAATGGCGGCCGTGCGGTAAATAACTTAGAGGACACGTGAAGGTCAGAGCAGCGTAGAGTTTTCCAGCTCGGGTGAATGCGCTTTTATATCAACGAAGCCGCGAAAAATCACAGTGTGTATGCGGCTTATGCATGGTAGCGCTCGCTACTCTGGACTCTGCATGCCCCCTATCCCTTTCTTTACACTTGTTTACTCTCTCGCTTATGCACTTTTTGGCACGCTCTTGTTCTTGCAGGAATGGCTCTTTTGCTAACTGCGCACCACAGCATATAATTTACGAGTTTCATAATAACTATAATGTTGAAATTGTGTATTTGCATATTGTAATTACTGTATTGTATTGTATTGCATAACTGTTATTTGACTGTTGGTGTTATTACTGTAATTTTTTTCTTTCTTCTAATTTTGTTTCTAACGCTATTCCGGGTTATCTAAGTAACAAAATAGCATCAGGGACATTAGAAATTATAATAATCAAGGGAGAAAATGTGAGACGAACCGGGAGGACAAGAGGATGCCAGAGGAAACAGAGGGCGAGAGCGAGGGTAGGAGGGAGGAAGGGAAACACACAGAGAAAGATCGTTGACGTCGCTACGCCCATCATGTAGTTCTCACCGCCCTGCGAACCACGCGATGCGTTCGTCTGCTACGCTTCTCTCATTCAACTCCCGCGGCAAATATTTCTCGCGGGCGCGCGTGAGCGGGGCGGTTGCTCCCTGAATGCGTTTACGAGCCACGCCGTAACAAACCGGCACGGCACTGAACACACACGAGCAGACTGGCCGGTCGCTGTGCTAGACCACAGAACACACACGTGTGTGTGTGCGTGCGTGTGTGTGTGTACATGTGAGTCGAACTCCGGTGCTAGACGCAATAAAACTGCGCGCGCCAATAACTCTGGAATATTCATCTCTCGTGATTTATGTGTGTGGACTGTCTAGGTGGCTGCCCCGCTGCTGCTATGCCTGCCCGAGTTTCTTAGAGCAAAGACACCTGCTAGGCTGCTGCTGCCAAACACGTTTGTTTAATTACAGACCCTGGTTTGCTCAGAGCACGCTGCTATTCGGCTGGGTGCGTTTCGTTTGCGTTGATGGTTCTTTAACTTTTGGTCCCGGTAAACGAATTTGCTGTTAGTATAGGTGACTACATATACACGGCAGTATCTTCATTGCACGCATGCTCTGAGATGCTTGGTACACTTGGTTTTACGTGTGGATTTTGTTTAAACTAAACTTACATGAGGGTTCGAGCAATTACGTGTCGGAGCGCCCTCTGGTGGGTGGGGGCGGTGGGATGATGGAGTTAGGGAGGTTAAATCGAGGTTTCTCTGACGTTGAGATCTACGACTCGCTGATCAGCCGTGTGAACAAAGCGCTGCGTTTTGATGTTAGTCAACCCGGACAGCTTTGTACGTGAGAAGCGTGAGTGTTTGGCGAAACAAAGTGGGGGAGAGCAGGAGCGCTAAAAGCATAGATAGCTAAACATATCAAGCAGATGCCAATATTAAGGGACACAGCGAGCGAGAAAGCGAACGCGCGTGAGAAAGAGAGGGACAGCCATACACATAGAGATGGCGCGTGTGTGTGGGAGTGAGAGTAAGGGAGTGGGATTAAATCTGATGACGCTGGATGTTGCATGATTAATGGTCATTAACGATGACAATGGTTTGCATGGGCTGTTCACGCAAGTCTATCTCAGTGTCAGGCTATATAAGAAATTGTTTAATAAATCTAACGAACTTCACCCTCCCTTCTCTGATGTTTTTCAACTTTTCACGTTTATTGGTGTAGTCACATATCAAGCGCTCGACCGAATTTGCATGGCAGTCCGATTAGGAGGAGCCCTCGGGAAGAAACGGGGCCCGTGCAGCTGACAAAGAAAGCCTTTCAGAGAGAAAAATTGCTATGTTGGCTTACGTAGCACGCGCGCTCCGATTCAATAGAACCCCACCTCCCGGTCATACAATAGAAGTGTCCGTCCGATCTCCGCGTGCGGGCTAAAGGCTTTATAAAACCATTCGTGTTTAGCAACATGTTGAGCAATACCTTCGATGATGATTCTTCGCGAGACGGTGTGAGAAAACTAGCGTGCACCCACGCAGAGTAAAGGAATGTGTGTTTTACTCGTGTTTTCGGCGCGTTGCCTGCTGTCTTCCCCTACGTTTTCCCGCTAAATTTTCTTGTGTATTTTGCATTTTCGCCGTGTCTTTCGCGTCGCGTATTCCCCCCGTCTTTTCTCGCGTTTTCTCGTATGTTTTTTACGTGTCTCTTCTTACCTTTTCCTCCGTTCTTTTATCGTGTGCGGCGAGCGTGAAACCGTCGCGTTAACGCTTAATAACTGCCAACGTTTTACCCAAGATGACATCCGTCTGAGAATGTTAAGAACCTACGTTATAGTTAATCCTGCCGACAACCAGTCGTCTGCAAACACAGGCCGTGGGCGCGCGGAAATACGCCGCCATGTTTTCTTAACTAATACGTCCGCCAAGCGGCCATATTACTATATATATATATATGTGTGTGTGTGTGTGTGTGTGTGTGTGTGTGTGTGTGTGTGTGTGTGTGTGTGTGTGTGTGTGTGTGTGTGTGTGTGTGTGTGTGTGTGTGTGTGTGTGTGTGTGTGTGTGTGTGTGTGTGTGTGTGTGTGTGTGTGTGTGTGT
>NW_014577231.1:245176-252373 GCF_000485595.1 Priapulus caudatus
TGTGTGTGTGTGTGTGTGTGTGTGTGTGTGTGTGTGTGTGTGTGTGTGTGTGTGTGTGTGTGTGTGTATGTGTGTGTGTGTGTGCATACGTGCGTGTGTGTATATATATATTATCTCTATGGTCACTACACACGGCTGGCTAGCGAGTGCTGCCCGACATAAGGCTGTCGTCGTGACTCTTACAAGACAATGCTTCCGAGAGAGAGAAGAGACACGGGTAGCTGAACCATTGACGCAGATAAAATCTACGTCTGTGCGTATTGTTATCATGTATCTCATGTGATTACCATCTACCTCTATGGATTGAGCTTTTCTCACGTCAAGCTTCGCGCAACGGCCGGATGGGGGCGTGTCGGTCGGTCGGTAAGGCCACCGCGCGCTCTACCGGCGCGCGTGTAAACACGCGGGTGTTTAGACAAGAGAACGTGTAAACAGTAGCGCGGCTACCTTGGCAACGACCTTCGGACGTCATTACGGGCTATTACCGCGCCGTTGTCTCTGGCAACGCAGCTGCTTGGGTTAGTGTAACAGACAATTTATAGGCCTAGCACGTATACATAGTAGTTTCCATCGGCGAAAATCGAGATACGGATACTAAACCATTAACAGATGCGTACGATTCACGACCTCATCATTCTATAATATCATAACCGATTCGATTCCGATCACGATTAGTAAATAGCTAGGAAGGTAATCCTAACGCTAACCCCTAGCATTCACCCTCGCCGTCACCTTAACCGTTATCCTAACCCTAATCCTAAAACTAATCTTGTTTAAACTATAACTATACACTACGTTTTAACATCGACAAATCGCCGTTTAGCTCTGTTATTGAACTAGCCTAGAAACTTGCGCTCATGACATTCCGCGGAGTAGCAAATACATGGAAGTAATAGAGAGAGCTGTGTCGTTTACTCAGTGGTTCTGGGTTGGCCAAGAACATGTGATGCGCGGACAAATATAAGTGAGTACATTCGGTATGAAATGCGATGTTCGTATTCCTCTGTCTGATAGTTACTGATAGCTCCTTTGCATTAATTATTACGTGGTAATATATTACGTGATATTATAATATATTAATGAACATTAAAAATATTTTTTACTAGTCTTATCTATGTTTTGTAACTTGGCGTTCCTTTTGAGTGGTAGTTACACATTCGACCCACCTCTATACAACGGCTATGTGTTTATTACGGCCACTCGCGGCGTTTCCCCTGAGTGGCCGTTATATACAAGTTGACTGTATACGTATATATATATATATATATATATATATACATCCTTATATTTATGCCTTTCCCTCTACATCTCTCCCTCTCTCGTCCTCTTTCTCTTTCTTGTCTTTAATTACGCGAAGGCATAGCACATTCCCGCCCCTCTCGCGGAGTCACGCTGTTGAACTGATCCCCGTCTATCTAGCGACACGGTGTGTGAGCTAAGCGGGGCACGGCAAGGTCGCGTGAGTCTGGTCCCGGACACCATCTATAGCGGGGCCTGTGTCACGGACGCACACGCGCATCCTTCCGCTCACACGCTGCGGTTAAAGCCACAATATGCGCATCTACACGCTAATTTCTCCAGTACTAGACTAGCAAATACTTCGTGACATGCATAATCACACTACCTTATGACAAAATAAACTCCAGTTCCTCCCATTTAACTGCGCGTTTGCTTAAAACCCACAAGAAAGAGGTGCGATATCTGGTAATCTGGCGCCAACGCCGAATTGTTTGCCAAGCAATTTCGCCCCGAATCGGTTAGGTGACGTCACATGTTGCTACGGGTGTTGAGCAGAGAATATAGTCGTTTACATTTTAAGATGGTTGTAGTATTGTGAACTGCAGTGTATGTAACATCAATGGCAATTGGGAAAGTAATAATAGGCAGCGTAATAAACTCTGAGAATAACGTATTGATTTTAGGCTTTATATCGCGAACGATAACATTGCGCTAGCAGCGTGCGAGCGAAAAACGCACACGGGCCGTAGAAATCTTTGCTACACCCGCTGTACTGTTGCTTGGCAGAGCAACGCGAAAGTGTCAACAACATCGGAGAATTTGAACAACATTGGAGGTATTTTCAAATATCTTTTATACGACAACGCGCAGTGAAATGGGAGGAACTAGAGTTTATTTTATTATAAGGTAGTATGATTATGCATGACACGAAGTATTTGCTAGTCTAGTACTGGAGAAATTAGCGTGTAGATGCGCATATTGTGGCTTTAATGGCCACACCGTGCCGAGTCGACACACACGTCTGCCTGGGTCCGCCACACGACGCGGTGGCAATGACGGTAAATGTCAAGCTTATAGTGCTATATATAACTATAAGCTTATAGTGCTGATAGTGGAAGTAGCTATTACTCGATAGTACTTCTTTCATTTCTTTAAATTTATCAGCTTTGACAATTAATTTGTTTAGCTGATATGATACCTCCAAAATGTATTTGTCATACGTGCAAATAAAGTAAATTGAATTGAATTGAATTGAGGATGGGGTTAACATTTCCAGTTTATATCCTGGTAGGCCTACAAGTTGTTTTTTATAGGTGCGCGCGCACGCGCGCGTGCGTGCATGCGTGTCTGTCCTTCTGTTGTTGTCCCTATGTATCTATATATTATGTTGTAAGTTTGTATGCGTATATGTATTTTGTGTTAAGTGGTATCAGTTGGCAGATTCGTGTTACGTTTAAGGCTGTCCTTGGGGATATTCATTCAGCAACTGCATGCATATAGTTACGTGGATACGGTTCAGTTACCTGTGAGGTAGCTTACGCGAGGGAATAGCACTAGAAATAAACGTCTTGTGTGTACTAACGATTAAGAAACTACAATACGTGTAAGACAACAGAGAAGACACGGACAAGGGCTTGGAAGCTGTGCACACGGGAACGTGACCGTGCCCTTGTCATGCGTGCATGCTGGTGAGACACAACGACCTCGTCAGACACTCACACCACCACTTCTCTCTCGTCTCTCTCTCTCTCTTCTCTTCTCTCTCTCTCTCTCTCTCTCCTCTCTCTTTCGCTCGCGTTTCTCTCACCTCGCCTCGTCTCTCATCTATCCGCTCGCGCGCTCTCTCTCTCTCTTCTCTCTCTCTTCTCGCTCTCTCTCTCTCGGCGTCTCGCGCTCTCTGCTCTCTCTCTCTCTACTCTGCTCTCTTCTCTCTCTCTCTCTCTCTCTCGCCTCTCTCTCGCTATCTCTCTCTCTCTCGCTCTCTTTTTCTCTTTCTCTCTTCGCTCTCTCTCTCTTCTCTCTCTCTTCTCTCTCTGGCTTCTTCCTTCGTCTCTCATCTTCTCTCACCTGCCTCTACTGAGGTTATCAGTGCAACACACACAGCACACACACGAACACACTACCCACACACACACACACACGGCGCGACACACACACACACACCCACACACACACACCTCGGCCTATATTATATTAGAGTGACCTGAAAATTAATTAGCGCTTTACTTACTTATACCCGCGGTGCCTGTGCGATGAGCGTAATACGACAATGCGGTGCGTTACACACAGTTATTTACGGTCACTATACAACAGACACAGGTATACGCACAGGTATAGTGGACAGCCACCACCGGTATGGATTGGAACGGTGACGGCCTAATTAGGCAGGTGGGGCGACCATTGCGGAGAATGGCACAGCGTTATCTACGAGTTCACTCACATATGTGTGTGTGTGGTGTGTGGTGTCGTGTGTGTGTGTGTGTGTCTGTGCGCGGCCGTCGTGTCTGTGTGCGTGTTGCGTGTTACGTTTGTGCGTGTGGGCTCGTGCGTGCGTCGTGCGGTCGTGTGTTCTGTCAGCTACAGCAATTGCGTCATAAATCGGAGTGACGGTGCGTTGCGTAGATCGAAGGAGTAGGGAAATTACCGTAGTTTTTAATTGTGTGGCTGAACAACGGAGTGAGTTTATGGCGCACTGCCGATGATGAGTGCAACAAAGTGCGAAAAAAATGCAGCAATAGTCGAACAACGAAAGCTTCTCGGTGTTAGTTTACGCTTGTCATCAGTGACGGATGCTTTTATAGCTTTCACAACACACACACACACACACACACACACACACACACACACACACACACACACACACACACACACACACACACACACACACACACACACACACACACACACACACAGAGAGAGAGAGAGAGAGAGAACGCCGTACATTTGTAGTTTACTACGAGTGAGTAACTGCCGCAGCGTCATGGTCGGAGTTGTTCCCTGGTACAAGGACACGGAATCATCCGTGAAGCAGTTGTAATGGCATTCAGACATTTTTCAGGGGCGAAATAATAATAGCTGATAGACTGAATGGCTTTCTCATATCACACTATATGATGGAATACTCGTATATATAGACACGCTATAGACACTCATATATAGACACTCTATAGACACTCATATATAGACACTCTATAGACACTCTCATATATATATATACACACTCTATAGACACCCTTATATATAGCTACGCTGCGTCGCTGGTCGTTATCGAAATTATGATGCGATATGACGCGTGTTGGTTGAACGGTATAGCAGAACAGAATAAAGAGAGATAAGAGAGAATATAACAAAATAATAAAGATATATAAGAGATAGAACAGAATAAAGAGATAGGACAGAGGTAATATAAAAATGTCTCTACACCGCTATGCGACTTGTATTGTCGTGTCTTGTGAATGCTTAGATTTATAAGGTTATAAAGTTATAGCTTTATAGTAATGGGGTTTAACAAGATAGGGGTCCATTGACTGAATAGTACAGCTGACATACTCTCGAGGACGACGTATGTATGACACGCGCCGTGTGCTGTTGGCGGCACTTAAGTATTGCAACAAGTGCGCGATTTCATCGATTTTTGAGACACGTTTGCATATCGCTATATGTCCGACTCCAACTAGATATTTGCGATGGCCTTTTGCGACATTTGTGTATCTTGCAACGTGTTAGACAACGTTATTTGTTACGACATGCAAGGATCCGTCCATTTTATGACATCTGTGTATTATTGCTATGTGTAAGATACTACGGGTGCTGTGATTTGTTGGCGTTTATCTTTGTCTCGCAAGAACCTGGCGATAAATTAAATATAGATTAGAGTCGAGTGGTGACACTAAAGCCAAGGTCGTAATGCAGGAAGCGCCTTTTGTTTTTACCTGCGGCATTTCACGCGCGCGTGTCAACTAATCAGAAACAAGCATAAGGGTGCGAAAATGTCATTGTGCATAATAAAACGTTACCGCCTCTTGTTTCGCGATTTATCACTGCGCCTTTAATTACGATCGATACCGCGAGGTGGCGCGAGCGCGACCCTGGGTATCTACCTGGGTGTAATTAGTTGGTAGGGGCGCAGGTTGATGAGCTGGAATTATCTCAGTGAAAGCCGGTGATTGTTGCAAGGGGCAGGCAGTACCCTTGTTTCGAACGTAGTCCTTGTTTCGGGGTGGGTGCAGTCCTCGTTGCGCGGGGCAGTCTCTAGAGACGGCCACGATGAGTTGTCATTGTCGGCGTGTGCTTGGGTTAGCCGGGGAACGCCCGCCTGCCTGTGTGTGGGTGGGTGTGACCACGTCCGTTCATTTCAACGCGGCAATTTGTCGCAGCGGCGACCCTGGGGTGTGAGTGTGGGGGGGGGGGCGTCCCCGTGCAATGTCTACAACAAGGGGGATGCTGTAACAGAGCTGCGTATATGCGTACGCGTTCGTTCGTGCGTGCTTGCCGGTCTGCGTGTGTGCGTCCGTGCGCGCGTGCGTGTGTGCGTGCGTGTCTGCGTTCAATGTATACGACAAGAAGGATGCTGTAACATAGCTGCGTATATGCGTGTGTGTCCGTGCGTGCTTGCCTGTGTGCGTGCGTGCGTGCTTGCCTGTGTGCGTGCGTGCGTACTCATGTGTATGTGTGAGCGTGCTTACCTGTGTGTGCGCGTGCGTGCTTGCCTGTGTGTGCATGCGTGCTTTCCTGTGTGTGCGCGTGCGTGCGTGCGTGTGTAGGTGATAACCTCGATTTATCCTCTCGATTCATCTTCCCCGTTTCTTATCTTACTTAATTAAAGGCTCCTCCTCTCCGTCTGCCTCAATATTTCGCTTCTTTCGCATTCGCAGCCGCAAACTTCTCTTGCCCTCTTGCATCTCCTTTACGCTCCTGTCTTCTGAGTCTTCATGATTACTTCCCCTCTACAACATCTCCTGCTCTCTTGTCCTTCCATGTTCTGTGTTCTTTCTTGCAGTCTCGAGGCTTCCTTATTTGTTTAAATTATTTAGTTACGAGAGTGCACACAAACACCCTCTCGTAAAATCACGCTAAACAATATCGCACGAAATTTACGATGGTCGTAAAGACAATTAAATCTTTACCGTCGCTGTGTTTTTACGACGAGGAGTTACAATGTAAAAGACTATATAATATTTACAAAGTTTCTAGCAGCCACACTATTTGTGCTGTGAAAAAATTGGATAGCGTTGCCTTTACCTTGCGCCCTTCATTATTAACTACGTATAGTGGCATATTTCTATATCCGATTTCTCTCTCCTTCCCCTGGTTCCCCTTCTTTTGCCCTCCTTCTCTTCCCTCTCCTCTTCCCCTCCTCTTCCGTTGCTTTCCTTCCCCGGCGACAATGTTTCGATCTTTACTCTTTAGTATTTGGTTCTTAGACGGCCGCGTACTTTTCCTTATCTCTAATCTCGTTGACGATCGGAGCGATTCGCGTCCATCTACGAGAGCGGAATGACGTAGGAGCACGCGCACGCGGCGATCCGTATGGATTTCAATGTATGTATGGATATCCGTATGGAACCTACACACCCTCGTACGTACGCCGCCGCCGCCACCGCTGCTGCTGTTGCTGTTGCTGCTGCTGCTTCTGCTGTCAAGGGTAAAAAAAATATCGCTTTCGCAAGTACCGGCGATTTCCACCCGGAGTGTGTTTACCGTGACCGAGCGCCACACGCAGCGTGCGACAAGGTTGCTGAGAGAGAGAGAGAGGGAGCGAGAGGTGGAGCGAGAGAGAGAGAGGGGAGAGAGAGAGGCAGAGAGAGATAGGTGGGGAAGAGAGGGAGAGAGAGAGAGAATGAGAGAGAGAGAGAGAGTGAGAGAGAGAGAGAGAGCGAGAGGTGGAGCGAGAGAGAGAGAGGGGAGAGAGAGAGGCAGAGAGAGATAGGTGGGGAAGAGAGGGAGAGAGAGAGAGAG
>NW_014577231.1:253231-256827 GCF_000485595.1 Priapulus caudatus
TCTCTTCTTCTACTCTCTCTCTTCTCTCTCTCTCTTCTCTCTCTCTCTCTCTGTCTCTCTCTCTCTCTCTCTCAAACAAAACATAAAACTCTGATCTCAGTTTTTGCCATTAAACGCAGTGTCGTTGAGACTTGGAAGCGGCAAGCAATGAATGTATCACACGACCCCCGTATAATCTGTTTTACTAATGAAAAGAGCCTGGTAGTAATTAGTGGCTACAAGCTACTAACGTGTGGTGAGAAAAAAATACAATCCCGATGCCAAGAATCTCTCGTACTTGTGAATTAGCCGATAAATCCTGATGTTACGATACTATCAAAAGTAGATAATAGGGCATTTATTAATAATTATTAATAGGGAATATATTCCCTATTATCTATTTCTGATACTATTGAGGAGCGGGTTGAGACTTGTGAGGTGGCAGGGGGGTACACAAACCAAGCAACAACTCAGACGGCTAACAATACGTTTTTGCATACGCCAACGCCATCTGTCGTCACCAGCTTTAATTACACAAGAGACGACGAGAAGACACGACCTATAGACAGGAGTGTCATAATATAGATATGTGATATATAGATATAGATATAGATATAGAATATATAGATAGATATAGATATATGTGTTTATATTATAACACTCCCGCTATAGACGAGTCGATCGTAGCCCGTATAACCACAAACATATATCTATACTATACACATATATGTACATATTATTATATATACATATGTACATGGTATCAGGAGCTAATAATGGCAAAAATTTGTCATTATTAGCTCCTGATGGTATTGTGTTATACCGGATACAATTTTTACCAGACACACCCCGTGTTCGGTTGTCGGCTGTACGCCAATGCGCACTTTGATCAATCCATCATTCGCCATTATTCACAGCTTTTTTTCTAAAAAGAAACCTGATATAACTTTAGATCGTGGGAAAATCTGAGAACATATCTCGCTCCGTCACACACACACCACGCGTTTAGTAAACACCGGTATAACTCTTTCACGCGCCGCGGGTAGTCACCCACCCTACCTGACACTCATTCTATTCACATGCAAATCGACAGCGCGGGCGTCAGCTCACGACAAGTGGCGTGCACTCCGCCGCAGCAGCGGGCGTGGCGCTGCCGGCGCCCGTATCCACGCAACAGGAATTTCGCCGACGCACTCGCTAATAGATGGCGCTATCGTTGCTGTTATCTGCGACGTAGATATACGATGTGATTGCTATGCGATGACGTAGAGAGGGTGGAAATAGCACGCATAAATAGAATAATGCAGTCCCCGCAGGCGTCACACTGGAAGAGAGATGGGAGGGATGCGACCTGGGATCCGAAAGAATAGGTGTCGAACGAAGAACTAAACGCGTACTTCGTCTTTAAATTAGCCATTTATATTCCACTCACGCTCACAACACACACTCACGCAGTACGTGGCGATTACATGCAAGTCCACTGTTTTCCCAGCTGGTCGCAAATCTATTTGCGCGCTGATGAAGTGTTGAGCTATAATACTAGCTACCGGCTCGTTGCCGCGGGAGACAGCAAAAACGCGTGCGTTCGTTCGGAGTGCAATATCAATTACTCACAAAGAAGCAGGGAACACCCACACGTGCTCCCCCCGCCCGCCCCCGCGCGTCTGTCTGTCAGTCTGATTGACCCGCTCCTACCTATAACATTTCCAGTAAACCGAAACCTAAAATGCTAAATAAGGATCTCTGTATAATTATGTCTGTGTATCTCTGTTTGTCTGTCTGTCATAGTCTGATTGACCCGCTCCTACCTATAACATTTCCAGTAAACCGAAACCTAAAATGCTAAATAAGGATCTCTGTATAATTATGTCTGTGTATCTCTGTTTGTCTGTCTGTCATAGTCTGATCGACCAGCTCCTACCTATAACATTTCCAGTAAACCGAAACCTAATTACGCTAAATAGTGCATCTCTCTATGTATATGCCATCGAGCGCTAATAATACACGTATTATATATATAGC
This sequence comes from Priapulus caudatus, assembly GCF_000485595.1. Lineage (NCBI taxonomy): Eukaryota > Metazoa > Priapulida > Priapulimorpha > Priapulimorphida > Priapulidae > Priapulus > Priapulus caudatus. The sequence continues at coordinate 255,233 of NW_014577231.1, forward strand.
TGCATGTATATGGATAATACATATATTACTAGTTCTTAGTGACATCCTATATAGTTCATCCATACACTAGCTTACACCGGGGGAGCTGCCCGATTAGTGACGCATGCGCACTGGTTCGACTGTGGGCTTTGCTGTCACGCGCGTCGCTCGTTGACATGGCAACGAGTTATGACGTGTTGCTCATCAGTCTTCGGGCCACCGCGGGGCGGACGTCGCCCCCATGTCGACACCAATGACGTGTTAAAATGTCGGCATCAATGAGTCGTTAATCAAGCACATGCAGATTACTGTGGGAGTGCTGCGGCACCGTCTCCTCCTCCCCCTCTCCCTCCCCTCCCCTTCCCCCTCCCCCTCCCTCCCCCTCCCCCTCTCCTTCCCCCAGTCTTAGTCATCGTCTGCACGTGAGAGCAGACGCATCGGCAGTCCGTACGTCGGCCTGCCTGCATTCTAATAAGTACCCGGATGAGTAGCTGCTGCTGCTGCTCCGCGTGGGAATTCGCTCCGGGAAAGCTCACGACTTGCAGAAGAAGAGGAAGAAGAGAAGACAAAGAATAAGAAGAAGAAGAAGAAGCCTTAAAAATAAAAAAGCCTTAAACCACCGTTCCCTTGCCGCTAGGTGGAGTCCGCGAATATATATATATACTTATATATATATATATATATAGTATATATAGTATATATAATCTATAGTTGTCTGCGTCTATCCAGTGAGGAACTAGGTGAAGAGAATCGAAGACACGGCGTGGCAGCGGCTATCGCATTATTAGACATGCTTTTCTTATACGGATGTATCATATTTCACGATTCGGCAGACAAGTGCGGTAAATTCAATCTTTCGTTTGCTTTTAATTGTGACAGAGGAATGCGGACTGTGAGTGAACGTTTTGTGGGCGGTGCGGTGCGCGTGGTGGGTTCCTATTTAGCTATCCGTTTTCGTGCTGTGGTGCGGATTCGCCGGCTTCGGCCGATAGCCTAGTTGGTGTGCGCGTTTAGATTTTCGCGTAGAATAGACCTATTGTTCACTATTCGGATCCGCTAGCGCTTGTGAGGAAGGCATGCGGGTATCGATTGCCTCCGAGTCCCTTCCGCGCCGCGCGACCTTTCGGCTTGCGGTACAGAAGTACGACCTTCTCTTTTTCCTGTCCCTCTCTCTCTGCTCCTCGATCCCGTGCTCCATCTGCTCATCTCTCGTCTCTGCCTCTCTCTCTCGTCTGTAATTTCGTCTCTCGTATTCCTCTCTCTCTCTCTCATGATATTTCTTTCTTCTCTCTCTCTCGTCTCTCTCTCTCGTCTCTCCTCTCTCTCTCTCTCTCTCATCTCTCTCCCTCTCTCTCTCTCCTCTGCTCTCCTCTCTTCGATGTATTTCTCCGTCTCTCATCAGATTCTCTCTCGTCTCTCTCCTCTCTCTCCTTTTCTGTCTCTCTCGTCATCCTCCTCTCTGCTCTCGTTGCTCTCACCTCCACTCATCTCATTTCCGCGTTACGTCGCTCTTCACTGCTCTTGCGCATGAGTGCGGTCTGTTCCCTCTCTTCTCTCTCGTCACTTCTCTCTCTCTGCTCTCTCTCGTCATCTTTCATCTCCGTCTCTTCTGCTCT
>NW_014577231.1:257850-259939 GCF_000485595.1 Priapulus caudatus
TCTCTCTCTCTCTCTTCTCTCTCTCTCTCTCTCTCTCTCTCTCTCTCTCTCTCTCTCTCTCTCTCTCTCTCTCTCTCTCTCTCTCTCTCTCTCTCTCTCTCTCTCTCTCTCTCTCTTCCACTCCCTCTCTCTTTCTCTCTCTCTCTCTCTCTCTTTCTCTCTTAGCTCACAAGCCAGCTTTGTAGGATGAATGAATCACTCCCGGCATGCTGGGCCTGGCATCAAAATCGAACTAGACAGTAACAACATGGCGCCCAGCGCGCAGACGAACTATCGCTGCTAATTACGGCACGCGCCATAGAACGCGGCGTCTGTACGAATTTATTACTCGAACGCTGCAAAACATTCGCAGCGGCGACGGAACCGTCGTTTGGATTCACGGAATGATGCGAGTCCAGTTATATACGAGATGTCAGTCCGGTTACGCTAGATGTCAGGCTAGCTACTCCGGCTGTCAGTCCGGTTACCCTAGATGTCAGGCTAGCTACTCCGGCTGTCAGTCCGGTTACGCTAGATGTCAGGCTAGCTACTCCGGAGTAGCTAGCCTGACATCCCGAGTAGCTAGCCTGACATCCCGAGTAGCTAGCCTGACATCACGAGTAGCTAGCCTGACATTCCGAGTAGCTAGCCTGCCAGCCGGGATGTCAGGCTAGCTACTCCGGCTGTCAGGCTAACTACTCGGGATATCAGACTAGCTACTCGGGATGTCAGGCTAGCTACTCCTGATTTCTGGCCGGTTATTTAAAAATGTCAGGCCGGTTAACAAAAAAATCCTAAGCCGATTATTCAAAATATCATCATGGCGGTCATTCGAGATATCCGGTCAATCGTATACTTCACGCGAAAATGTTAAAATGCATGGAGAGCATCGCTCTGTTAAAAATTTAAAATGTTAAATGTAAAATGTTAATGTTAAAATGGAGAGAGCTATGCTCAGCGTTGGGTCGCTGATCGGCGGTCCAATATGCGCTGCCACGTGGCAGCTATCGATCTCTGCCGCATGGGTGCATCCATGCAGTGTCAAACTAACTCTATTTCCTGGCAACAAAATCTGAATCGATGCGTCCAACGTCGCCACCTAAACCACGCGAACGCATGACGTCATAATACAACGATATTTAAAGTATAGTAACAAAATGTGAGAGTAGAAATAAATCTGAATATAACAATCTTGATACTACATGTATGTATAGTTCCACAAGTAAGACATGCAATGTCATGAACGCTCGCGACCTATGAAATATGATGCAAGGTCAGCATATAAAGAAATCAGACGCTATAATATTATATCACTTAATTTTTGATAGCATACTCCGTGTTCGTCTGCCTAAACATGCGCTCTTTAATTATATCAATGCGGTGGCGACCCCTGGTGCTAAATCCACGAACTAACAAGCACGAAATATCAATGAATATCAAACATTCTCGGCGCGTATGCCTTTACGGCACTCGAGCGAGAAGAATGAGTGACGTATCGGTTTGATCAATAACGTCACGCACGCTACACACGTACCGAGGCTGAACAGACGACGACGACGGCGGTGACGTCACGCGCCGCGCCTGCCGGAATCGCAAAGCTCAGCGAGTGAGTGTGTGCGGCGAGAAAAGGGTCACGCAGCGGTCACGGTGGTGCGGACGTGTTAAGGCTGACGCAGCGAGTCCGCTATCCGATTATTCAGGTTGGTCGTTGCCTCGTGTGCCTGAAGCCAGCTAGATAGTAGAGGTAAGGACGTAAAGCAGCAGAAGGAAGCTACAGTAATACCAGAGATAGTGGTAGCGGCGGCGGCAGCACCAGCAGCACCAGCAGCAGCAGCAGCAGCAGCAGCAGCACCACAACCACCACCAGCAGCAGCAGCAACACCAGCAGCAGCATCAGCAGGAGCAGCACCACAACCACCACCACCAGCAGCAGCAGCACCAGCAGCAGCACAAGCACCACCACCTGCAGCAGCACACCAGCAGCAGCACCACCACCACTGCCGGCTGCAGCAGCAACAGCAGCAGCAGCAGCACCACCAGCAGCAGCACCACCACCAGCACCACCACTACCACCACCACCACCACCACCACCACCACCACCACCACCACC
>NW_014577231.1:260184-261989 GCF_000485595.1 Priapulus caudatus
CACCAACACCCAGCAGCAGCAGCGGCACCAGCACTACCACTACCACCACCACCAGCAGCAGCAGCACCACCACCACCACCACCACCACCACCACCACCACCACCACCACCACCACCACCACCACCACCAGCAGCAGCAGCAGCAGCACCACCACCACCACCACCAGCAGCAGCAGCAGCAGCGGCACCAGCACCACCACTACCACCACCAGCAGCAGCAGCAGCACCACCACCACCACCACCACCACCAGCAGCAGCAGAAGCAGCAGCAGCACCAACACCACCACTACCAGCAGCAGCAGTCAGACATTGTCGATGACATGAGTAAATCGATGTGGATTAGCAGACGCAGCGACGAAGCCTTCCTTCCCGGGTGTAAATCCGTGCAGGGCTGTGATGAGCTGTAACTAAGCTGTAAAGCGACTCCCTTTCACCAACCACACGGAATCACGCTTCACGGGATCAGATGAGTTGCTACTCTACAGGGCCGTAGCCTGCGGGGGGGGGGCAAGGAAGCAGCTGCTCCCTAGATTTAGGAGAAAAAGTAAAAAAATAATTGTTAAGTGCCTCAAATACCATCTCCTATAGTATAGTTGAGTAAAAAACATGGCGCGTAATAGAACGCAGGCATGATTTGCAGGGGCGTCGTTTCCATCATCTATAACACCAACTCCCACGCCCCTAACCAGAGTTTCGTTTTCATTTTACTTATGCACCTCTGTACGGGGGGAGGTGGTAGAGGGGCTCTAGTCCTGACGATGCGATAGCGCAATGTACGTTGTAGGCCTACGTTAGTATCGACACCCCCCCCACACACACACACACGCACGCACGCCGGATGTGGCATTCAATGTCACACCGCTCGTCAAGGTTACAGCATCGTCAAAGTTACGGCGCTCATAAATGTCACTCCGTTTTCCAAGGTCGCGGGTATTTTTAAGGTCATATTGCACTCGTTCGAGTTCATGCTCCTCAACGTCACGGCGCTCCTCATGGACACGTACAAGTTCATAGAAGCTGGGTAGCCGCACTGAGACTATTACGTAATGAATTATCCTGTGATACCGCACCAACAACAACACTTGAATCGGCACCAGCAACAGCAGTAGCAGTAGTAGTAATAGCAGCAGCAGCAGCAGCAGCAGTAATAGTAGCAGCAGCAGCAGCAGTAGCAGCAGCCGCAACAGCAGCAGCAGCAGTTAGTAGCAATAGCAGCAACAGTAGTAGCAGCAGCAGTAACAGCAGCGCAGCAGCAATAATAATAATAATAATAATAACAACAACAAAAACAACAACAACAACAACAGCAGCAGCAGTAGCAGAGAGCAAGAGTAGTAGCGAGAGCAGCAGCGGCAGCTGCCCGCCCGCACCGCCATCTAGCGAGCCTAGCCGCAAGCTCACCATAGAAAGAACATGGGAAGACTGGACATAGACTCGCTGCAAACGTCTCTGTGACTGCGCGCACCACTAGGACGCCGACGCTAACAGCGACGTGTGAAGTCCATCTACGCCGTCCGCATTATTTCAGAAGGACAAAAAAACAGATAATGCGGAAGCATAGGAGAAATGAGGGAAGGAAGGGGTGGACGACTGCGGGGGAACCCGTATAGGAAGCTAACGGATGACCATACAAACACTCTCTACGCGCATGTAGTATACGAATAACTAGCGTGCTCGCTCGCATCCATCGGAAGAGAGCGTAGATTCGTGGCGGTAGGGCTTCAGTGCGATCAACTCGTATGCTCTCTCTCTCTCTCTCTCTCTCTCTCTCTCTCTCTCTCTCTCTCTCTCTCTCTCTCTCTCTCT
>NW_014577231.1:263207-266761 GCF_000485595.1 Priapulus caudatus
TGTGTGTGTGTGTGTGTGTGTGTGTGTGTGTGTGTGTGTGTGTGTGTGTGTGTGTGTGTGTGTGTGTGTGCTATATAAACGTTCCTCACATTCATGCGGATGAAAAACCGACGGGATATCCTGCTGCAGCATGGTCGCTTTGAAATAAGTTTAGATATATATCGATGTACATGCTATACGTATATGCTATGCGTGTTTATTTGCAGCGGATGGCGGAGAACGCGTGGGGGGATGGGGCACAAAGAGCGCTCGTGCGTGGAATGACAGATGGTGATGTACCCTCCCTTCTCTCCCGTTCTTCCTTTATGCCCCATCTCTCTTACCCGTCCTCTCTGCCGCATTGTTCACCTCCCTAACCATCTTTACGCCCCTCTCCCTTCACCGTCCTCTCTTCCGTATCGTTCCTCCCTCCCCAACCCCCTCTCCGCCCCTCTCACCGCTCCTCCCTTTCTATTAAACATCTCACTCATCCTGCACCCTTCCGCCTCCTCTCTCCTCCCGTCAGCTCGGTTTCGAGATAAAACAAAAACCACGGTTTCAGAATGTCCTACATTTTCGCTCTCGCAGAGCTTCCTATATCTCATGATGTAAGAAGCGATCCACGTTTTTGCGTCTGGCTCGCTTACGTGCGTATCTAAGCGTGCTGGGGGGGGGTAACCACGCCATGCCGGATGTCCTCCAGTCATGCAGGATAGATCCTGCACGCATCAGCTACAAGAACACGCGGCAACTAATATCCGATAATCCAGAAAACACGCGCCAACGTTGCGCGAAGCATGGGCTCAAAATTACTGGGGATATCATATGAACTGCAGTTATAAGTCTGCAGGATTCACTGTGCGTGGGTCTAACTAATAAACTAGACATAGCCAGGCTGTCTAAACATTTCTACTGATTCTAACTTTTTCTGGCCCGGTCACGGGTATTAACCGTGTTCTCTGTTGTGCCGCAGTGTTACAAATCTTCTATAGAGTAAAAGACATCCGTGAGATCCGAGAAGGAGGGCTCCTACTACTGTATGGCTGGGTGTTTACGAGTTGTTTTCTTACGCTGGCGGGGTTTTCACACTCTCGTGAAGCATTGTCCATTATCATCACGATTCTTGGCAGTCGCGCCTTTGCGCCATAGAAATAATACTACTTAGACTATTTTTCATTAGTTACATACGAGTGTTTCTATATATTTCTCCTTGTTTGCTCAATATACTGATGTCGCGCTTAGAATGCAGCAGAATTGAAAGTCAGCGCACATAATTAACCTAACCGTCGATGGCTGAATGACTGACTACTGATCCGACCAATCGACATTGTATCGTCAACGTGGCCGTCATCGTCATCGTCAGCGTCACCGTCGTTATTATATTTCGTTAATCATCGTCATCGTCGTCTGAATCCCCATTGTCACCAACGTTAATTAGGTCATGAACATCATCATCATCATCCTCATCATAATTATCACCAACGTTAATAATATCATCATCATCACCAATTTTAATCATGTCATCAACATTGTCACTAACGTTAAGTATGTCATCAACATTGTCACCACAAAGCATCCACGTGGCAGCCATACGAGGTGAGTCACTGGTGTGTCATTAATTAGTGGGAGGCTGCGAGTCTACACTTGATTAGCGCGCGCACACGTCATATTACGTTACTGCAGCTTCCAGTTTTCTAAGGAATTCCTTTTAGTCGCATCTTCATCTATCATCGGCATCGTTGCCGTCATTCCCTATTCCACCACTCACCGTCATCATCATCACCATCGTCTTCATCTTTATTGTCATTATCATCATCATTCACTTTATCACCTTCGTCATCGCCACCGTCATCATCCTCATCCCCAGAGTTATCATCGTGCCCATCGTCATCATTATCATTCCCATATTCATCATCATTATCATCATCATCATCATCATCATCATCATCATCATCACCATCGTCACCACCACCACCACCCATCCATCATCATCATCATCATCATCATCATCATCATCACCATCGTCGTCGTCGTCGCCAGCATCATCGTCATCGCCATTGTTCACACAACATCGTCGCACATTCACTCCCCGTTCGCACGCGCCCCTTCCGCGTACCCTGTGACGCTGCTATCGTCATCGTGACTCAGCGTCCGCGCTGACGTCATCGACACCGTGTGCGCTCTGTCTGCCTGTCCCGCACGTCTATCCATCATACGCTGGCCTTAATATCACTCTGTCACGTAACACCTTCCCCACTCTCCTTATGATAACATTGCTCAGCGCTCGGCATGCGGGAGACAGGAGTGGCACCAAAGATTTCCCGGAAGGAGGGGATAAGGTCGCCGACGGGGGCTAGGGTTTTCGTCGGTAGAAAGACGCTAAACTTACATTGCGAGTAGGCGAGCGGCCAACGACTACCTAAAATTAGGAGATCCGATATATACGGTATTCCAAATTTTACTGTTAAAGATTCCATCTTTGGTGTTTTTAGTAAGAGTTAAATTATATTTCTATAACTACTGGTATATTGTTATGCAGCGTATGGCTGATACATCATCCGGCTGACTGTTTCCCTATGTTACATGGTTCGTAGGCTTGGCATGTTACACGTGTTGGTGAATTCGGTGTTATGTGCGTTAGTGTTAAGAGCAAAGTTATGTTAAAGTCGGTTCGTTAGTGTTACAGGTGTTAGTATAAAGGTTAGGGCTATGCTAGAGTGTAAGTGTAATATATGTTAGCGTTATGGTCATGCGTATATGCTACAGTAGTTATATTAGAGGCTAGAGTTATGTATTACGTGTGTGGATCACAGATCTAGACAGACGGACACTTTGTGTTACTAAAATTATTTCACATTATCTCTGGACAAACATTATATACTACTGCTACTGCTACTGCTACTGCTACTGCTACTGCTACTGCTTGCTGGCTGCCTGCTGCTGCTGCTCGCTCTGCAGCTAGCTACTGCTTACTAGCTACTGCTAACTGCTACTGCTACCTGCTACTGGCCTACTCGGCTACTGCTTACTGCTACTGCTACTGCTACGCTACTCGCTACTCGCTACTATTTACTACACTACTACTACTACCACTATTACCTACTGACTCACTACTAATAATAATAATAATAATAACAATAAATAACATCATAACAATGATAATAATAATGGTAGACAGACGAATCCGCAACCCTCGTCATGAAACAGCCGCACCTACAGTTGGTGACGACGCCTTCGCGAAAAACCGGCATATTATACGGAGAGAGCGAAAAAGAGAGAGAGATACAAAAAGAGAGAGAGAGAGAGAGAGAAGAGAGAGAGAGCAAGTGAGAAGAGAGAGAGATCTACAGAAAAGAGAAGACGAAGGTGAGAGAGAGAGAGAGATCCTACAGAAAAGAGAGAGAGACGAGAGAGAGAAGAGAGAGAGGAGAGAGGAGAGAACAGAAAAGAGAGAAGAGAGAGAGAAAGAGAGAGAGAGAGAGAAGAGAGAAGAGAGCGAGAGGTACGAAAGAGAGAGAGAGAGAGAGAGAGAGAGATACAAAAGAGAGAACAAGCAGAGAGAGAGAAAAGAAGAG
>NW_014577231.1:272732-274360 GCF_000485595.1 Priapulus caudatus
ATCTAGCTATCTAGCTATCTATCAATCTATCTAGCTATCTATCTATCTATCTATCTATCTATCTATCTATCTATCTATCTATCTATCTATCTATCTATCTAGCTATCTAGCTATCTATCTATCTATCTAGCTATCTATCTATCTATCTATCTATCTATCTATCTATCTTTCTATCTATCTATCTATCTATCTATCTATCTATCTATCCTATCTCTCTCTCCCTCTGTGTGTGTCACTGAAGCCCAGTTTGATGCTGCATTTTCAAACTAAACACCGCAGCAGCGAAACTATTGATGTATCCGATCACCTTATCTCCCTCCTCTGCATCGCTGTTTACACAGCTGTGCTACGTCACTATGGCACCGTCTATCGTCTCAGAGCTGACTCATCATTCGTCAGTCTTCATCGGAACATTGCTAATAATCCGTATATACGTACAGTCGCCGAAATTTTTGTTTAAATATTTAGTTTAAGTACTGAGAGGGCCCCGCGGTCATGAATCTTCATGAAACGTGAAAACTAAAACTCCGCGGTGGAAGATGCGGCCATCACGTTGCTAGGCAACAATAACTGTAGCGTTCTAACTCAGGAAAGCCGAGTAAGCGCGTTCTACATTCTATGAAGCTCGTATATGATTATGCGCGCGTGTGCGTGTGCGTGTGTGCGTGCGTGTGCGTGTGCGTGTATGGGAAAAATAACGCTCTACCAAAATCAGATCTCTGACAATACAGAAGTCTCTGTTGTGACTGGTAGACGCTCTTAAGCGGGGAGGTCTGTACGGGTGGTCGCTCTGTCTCTACTCGTGATAAATTCATGGCTTCCATTCTGCTGCTGACTAAGGAAAGGGATGAAGACCCACGATGTAGATCGAGACACTTGCGACGTCGTCAGGCGCGCGTTAAGCATTAAACGGTTTATATGCGTGAAATGACGTAATCACGGGCGAGATGACGTAATTTATAGGCAAGATTACGCAATTATAGGCGAGATTACGTAGTTATATGTACGATTACGCAATAACCGGCAAGATGACGTCATCATAGTCGAGATGACGTCATCGTTGGCGAGATAACGCCATCGTAGGCGAGATGACGTCATCGTAGGCGAGATGACGTCATCGTAGGCGAGATGACGTCATCGTAGGCGAGATGACGTCATCGTAGGCGAGATGACGTCATCATAGGCGCGATAACGTAATTATATGGCCGGCGACGAAGACGCGTGTGGGTTGCTTGGATCTCCTTTAGCCGAAATAGTTTTTCTTGTTCTTTTATATAGGAAACCACAGAAGTACACACAGAATTAAGTATTTTGTAGTTCGTATATAGTCATGCCTGCAGCTGTACACGTGTGTGTGTGACGCAGCACTGTGTGTACCAGTATAAGCTGCACATGTGGGCGTGACGCATTGCTGTATGTACGGGTATAAACTGCATACATGTGTGTGTGTGACGCAGGGCGGTGTGTACCAGTATAAGCTGCACATGTGGGTGTGACGCAGGGCTGTGTGTACCAGTATAAGCTACACATGTGTGTGTGACGCAGGGCTGTGTGTACCAGTATAAGCTACACATGTGTGTGTGACGCAGGGCTGTGTGTACCAGTATAAGCTACACATGTGGTTGTGA
>NW_014577231.1:274370-278037 GCF_000485595.1 Priapulus caudatus
GTGACGCATTGCTGTATGTACGGGTATAAACTGCACGTGTGTGTGTGTGTGTGTGTGTGCGTGTGTGTGTGTGTGACGCAGTACTGTGTGTGCGGGTAGAATCTATTATCTAAGGATCATTATAGGACTATATTACTCACCGGTTATGTTCGCTGTTACTGCTCGCCGTAGCTGTGAATCTCCGCAACGCTGTTCTGCATCTGTACCGGATCCCAGTCACTCTCTCCTCTTACACGCACTCCCCATCACCGGGTCAGACTCTATACGATTCGCTCACACACTCGGACCCCGGTGTAAGCGGTGGTATACCTCACCCAGCGCTCGATCTCGATTCGATTGCTCGATTATTCTTACCGCAGAACGCTTCTTCTACGCTGAAAGCACCACACGGAGGACGTGGTGTGGTAAGGTGAAGGCTGCTGGAAGATCACGCTTCTCTCTGCTGCCCCGTCCGTTTGGCTTCAGTCGAGAGAGAGAGAGAGTGAATGATTGAGAGAGAGTATGTATGATAAGGAAGCCCACCGTTATCCTCAGGAGCAGCAGCAGCTTCCCTGTCACAGCCCTTCCCCAACACCTGGCAGCAGTAGTAACAGTACCACCGTCAGTATCCGCAGCAAAGGCAGTGTCTCTCTAGCCACCACTGTCCACGCACTAGCGGCATCCACCACACTCCGCGACGCTAACTGGGATGCTGAGGAAAAGTATCGTCATCCTCCTCACGCACCCTCGCAACATTCTGTATGCATATAGACTGTCCAGTGCGCCCGCCGACGCTACGGGCTCATCGTTGGACCTCGGGCGGCGCGTGCGAGTCTAGGCACGATTACAATACTAACTTGATATTGATTTTGGGAGCGGAGAGGACGTGCCGGCAACCGCGTACAATTGCCGAGTGACAGCACAGCGCCCTCTATCTTTGTCTCTCTCTATTACTCTCACAATTAATTAATTAATTAAATAATTAATTGGATCCGGATTAGTGCGAGCGTGCAGGTGGGGGAGGACTGTGGTTGCTCCTTAGCCTGTGGTTGCGTGTTTGTAAGTCTACAGCCAGCGCACCTAGCGGAAGTGAACTGAAACGTGCATGGTAACACACAAACCCACAAACACACAAACCAACACTCAAAGACACGCCGGTGAAAACATAACCTCCGCCAAGCCCCTGGCGGAGGTAAAAAGTAGTAGCCGCACCGCGACCCTCCGCGTTGAATACACACGACTTGCTCTCGTTTACTCATCGCGATTTGAACTTCTTGCATTGCGTAACGTAACTACTGCATACGCTGTTTATTTCGCGGTGGTTTAATTTTCGCGAATTTCGCGAACGCGTTTCCGACCGCAGTATATGAAGCCTGCATGATCTTCGTCGGGGAATCGACGATGGCGACAAAAAGTACCAATGGTGGATAACGACGACTACAAAAAACGAGCTACGGTACTTTGTTTGCTAGATCCTCGAACAGTTCCCTCCGCTCGCGCACACGCTTACACAAAACCGGGAGTAAATGACATGGTTAGGGGGTATTATTATTATAGGAATTCTCCATTATTTACACCTGAAAATAAATCACACCAAAATAAGCAACATAATAAGTAACATGAAAACATAAATAAAGATTTATATTCTCCGATTGACACGAATAATGGATCGTTTAACTTGAAAAGGCTAGGTACTGTAGAATAGTACTACAGTATATACTATAGTACTGTACGTACTATAGAATTATCTTCGCATCGCATTTTTGTAGGTTATTTATACAATATTTTAAATACCATAAAGTCCTGATAAAGAAGTTCCCTGTAAATGATGCAGACAGTTAGCAGCTACAACACGGAGTACGTCGATGTGAGTATATAAGAATTTTGCACAGGGGAGAGATAGTGATCCGCTAGGGGACGGCTCTGATTGGCTAATTTTGTCTCTTATTAATTTTATTTTTTATTCTTTTTGGCTAATTTTGTTTTATTTGAGAATTAGGGATAGGGTTAGGGTTAGGGTTAGGGTTAGGGTTAGGGTTAGGGTTAGGGTTCAGGGGCGGATCCAGGGCTGAAGCTAGACAGTATTTTTCCAGATTTTAAGGGCACATCCCCCAAAAATGGCACACCACCCCACAGCTAGTGAGCGCCGTTAGGCGCGGAAGCACATGGCGGGGGGTCTGGGGGGCCTCCCACAGAAAATTTCAAAATTTCAAGGGTCCTTGGGCCCAAAAATGAGCACCATTTGAGCACACATTCAGTCAAGCAGCAATAGCTAAAAACCATAATATGGAATTTTATTTCTGCTTCATTTTGCCTGTGCTTTGCATACCAGCAATTAATGCAGAATGATTCAAGCACTTCCCTTCTTTTTCAGATACCAAAGCTAGTTTTGTTACCATGTAAAATTTTGATTTCCTTAGTCAATGAATCAGAAGAAAAAGAAAACAAATAAAGAATATAGCTAAATTCCATCAAATTGTTTTCTGTATTTTTTAGCGCAAAATTTCGAAGGGCACTTTGAAATCTAGACCGTATTTCCTAATACGGCAAATACGGTCTGAATCCGCCCCTGGGGTTAGGGTTAACTGATTTCTATATCCACAACTTATTTCTATATTCACTATCTCTCCCCTGAGACCTACTAAGTATATAGTAACATATATTCTCGCGCTGCTCAAGAAAAAAGTATGTGAAGAATTTTTGCGAGTAGATATGACGCGCATTCCCAATTAACACGGGCTCTTTTTGCGTTGGCATTTCAAACAATATTATTACTTCTATGAAGGTAAACAAACGTGCGGCTGTAAGACTCTCCACTATTCATGCTACAGCCCGTGTAACACAGGAGGCGTTTCCACTTGTCCTGCTACCACACACAGGGGGGCGTTTCTACTTGTCCTGCTACCACACACAGGGGGGCGTTTCTACTTGTCCTGCTACCACACACAGGGGGGCGTTTCTACTTGTCCTGCTATTACACAGGAGGGGGGCGTTTCCACTTGTCCTGCTTCCACGCAGCATCGCGGCATCCTAGCTGCATCGCATCCCCGCTCTCAGCATCGGTAACAGCCATCCTCCTGCCCGCATATTACAGTTATCAGTCTTATCTCAACAGTGCTCATGCACTCAGGGGGAAATCCAACGTTCAGGGGGATCTCTTGTGGCATGCCAGCCTCGTTGATGGAAGCCCTAGCAACAATCATCCATCGTGCTCAACATTATTTTTACCCGTCCCTGACACACAATTCTTCTCCTTATTTTCTACCTCACAATCCTCATCTTCATTATCATCCTTATTATCATCCCTTTCCTCACCCTCATCCCATCCTCATGCTTCCTTCCTTCATTGCCACCTTCATCCCCATCACCGTCCCTGTCCCGATATCCACCAATATCCTCATCCCCATTATTAATCCTTATTCCTACGCACACACACGTACGCACGCACGCATGCACAGCAGACGTCACATGGCAGCCGGTGACGCTGCCTACTGTACGGATGTAGAACGAAGGGAAATATAGTGATCAATACACACACGTGTACCTAACCCGACAGTCGGTAAGAGAGCGAGAGACAGACAGAGAGAGAGAGAGAGAGAGAGAGAGAGAGAGAGAGAGAGAGGAGGAGAGGAGGAGGGAGGAGAGAGAGAGAGAGAGGAAGGAAGAGAGAGAGAGAGGAGGGAGGGAG
>NW_014577231.1:285041-290243 GCF_000485595.1 Priapulus caudatus
AAATAACACGTCGTTTAGCGCACTGCGCTACGTCCTTATGTTGCATTTTGGCATCTCCGTAATGACAATAAGCCCCACCTTCTTCGTTGATGGACATGAATGGGGCGTCACCGACATGACCAGGTCCTGTACCTACTGTTTTTCGCCAACCTTTTTACTTTTCGTAAATAATGAAACGCCCGGCCGATGCATTTGGCATCGAAGAGGAAAATTTCTTCCATTTTTACTCGCTGTCGGAAGTAAACGAGTGCGTCGACAGGTAAAAATTTCAGCAAAACACAGCACATTTCACCACAGAGGTTGGAATGACGTCACTGTCAAAATTGCATAACCGTGCAGCGTAAAAACCTGGCTGAACAGCAACAAATTCGGGTGTACCATGGTTCGAGAGTCACCTGTTCTCTACAACCCTATACCAACGGGCTGCCTAGAGATACGTTGTCATATGTAGACAGGTGGGTATGGGTATGGGTGGTGGGTATTTTGAGACTGAAAAAAGAAACAAACAACTGTACAGTGGTATTTTATATAAAGAAACATTTATTTGCATCCAAACGAAAAGATAACGTCGTTCATACTGTATGTTTATTACTGAGTAACAAAACAATAATCAATCTAGAAGTAGTGACTGGTGAACCATGTGTACATGTAGAGAAAGAAGAGTGAGAACTGAGAAGGTGAGTGGTGCACAGAATGGTAGTATGGTAGCATTGTATTTATTTTGTTCATATTAAATTCTAATCGTTTTTATTCAGCTAATCTGGAGCATGACTCAGCAATTTTTGTTACTGTTTCCTAATCTCAAATTCCGACAATATCGTCCATATATAATCATTGTCATCTTCTAAAAGTACAGACCATCCGCTGACCGCTGTGGAGACGTGCGCCGGGCTTCCAATTTGGCGCACGTCTCCACTGCGGACAGCGCTTCATACTTCTACATCCCCCGCGGTCGCGTGCGCATATCCCGCGGAACTGCGCGTCTCATCCGCGCGCAGCGCTCACGATCAACAGCAACGCTGTGCTACGCAATCTTGTATCATGTCTTTCTGGATTGGTGGTGTCTATATTGAAGCCGGTACGGGAGATTACGGTACGCATATATTTGCTAATATATTGACTAATCGTGCGTCAATAAACTAAATATTCACAGATTCAAGCCGGTACGGGAGATCATTTGCATAATATATTCTAGATACCAATAGACACATGTCTTAGCTATACTCTCTGTGAATATTGAGTTTATTGACGCACGATTAGTCAATACATTAGCAAATATATGCGTACCGTAATCTCCCGTACCAGCTTGAATATAGACACCACCGCCTCGATTACGAAGATCATGCTGGCAGCGTGATTGTGGGAAAATTGAGAAGCTCTGTATACGGCACTATTGTTGCTCTCGTATTTGTTTCATAATAAATAACTAATAGCTTAAAATATATCGAAATATATGACTTTAGTGTAGTACATTCGTCCATTTGAGATATTCGTTAAGAATGGACGTTATCTTCAAAATATCTTGTTTGATTTCTTGCTGCCTAGCGCTGCCTGTGACGTCACGCATGCTTGTTGGTTTGGCCCTCTCCTCGCTCAGAAAACCTGACGAAATTACAAAAGAAGATCCTAGAAGATATGATCAATAGTGTATGTGTGTGTGTGTGTGTGTGTGTGTGTGTGTGTGTGTGTGTGTGTGTGTGTGTGCGTGTGTGCGCGTGCGTGCGTGTGCGTTGTGTGTGTGCGCGCGCGTGTGTGTGTGGTGCGTGTGTGTGTGTGTGTGCGTGCGAACCAACAAATTATACGACACATATTCCTAAGAAATTGTCGTAGCTACGTGCCGTATCAAAAGCCAATTGTGCAAATGGCCAACAACTGTCTAGAATTGACGCAATTATCTACAATTTGGTCTATATTAAACCTGTAAGATTTAACATCCAATCACAAATGCAAGCGTAGTTGTGTTAATGTGCCGCTACGCGGCGTTTTTCGCGTTTCGCGCCGAAGACTGGGCTGCCAAATTGTCGAGCAATATAGTAAATAGCGAAGCTATAATCAGGCAATTTAATCATAAAAGTAAACAGAATTATTTACATTTTATGACCAAAAGTGGAAATATGTTTTTTACTTTACTATTTACGGTCACGTAAATCACCATTAATTAAACTAATTGCAGCCCGCCCCCATCGATATGATCAGGTAGGATTCGTGTAGTAACATTTTATCAGGAGTTCTATCATATTGAGGGTCTATCAATATTGAAGACTCTGATTTTTATGTTTGTGTTTGTTTATGGCCCACAGCTGATATCACTACAGAACGATGGTGATAGAGAAGGTGGCAGAGAGTGAAGAGCGCGAGGATAAGATGGAACTCACGGACTAACCGTGTGAATGCCCCAGTAGCGCATCCATCGCTTAGCAAGACACTATAATCAGGTGACGACTCTGCATACTTACGATTACACACGTTACACACACGCGCCACAACACACACACACACCACCACACAGCACGGGACGCACACACACACACACACACACATCAAATCATATATATATATACACTACACGCACGCAACGGCACGCACACATACACACACCACACGGCCGCGCGCGCACACACACGTGTCGTGTTCTGTGGTCTGGCACGACCGAGCTGTGTGTTTTCTGGAGGCCCGGCAAGCCCAGCCTGTGAGTTTCGTGTCTGTGATGCGACACCCTGTGTGTTATGTGTTCTGTGGTCTGGCATAGGCGACGACAGCACAGCTCGTGTGTGTAGGTTCAGTGCCGGTGGTCGGTTTATGTTACGGCGTGGCTAGTGGGTGTGGTGGAAATTTGGTATAAAAGAAATTGAGAAGAAAATTGATGCTCTACCAGATAGCTCTACGTCATCAGTGTTGTATGGTGAATGCGTATAAATTACAACTCCTGGTCTATGTTTTAATACATGACAGTAAGGAGGCGCGCTGACGCTGGTTTATTACAATGCATTGCCAACAACGCGATGTTATTGTAATCAATGACACATTCAAGTTCACGGCTTACCCACATGCCCGATGCCCATGAGTTTCGGATGAAAAATATTGCAGCCCACATTGACCTTTAATTTATTTTTATACGATTCGAGTTAGCTAAGGGTCAGATCGTTGTATTTTCGAAGGGCGATAGTTTCCTATCACCTCTTGTAGCAGGTCTGCCGCACAACGCACATCAAAATGATTGATTAGCACTGCTATAAAAACCGACATACCTCTGTAAGCATTCTAAGAAACCGTTAAGTCACGAAAAACACCGCAAGGAAGAGCAACTGAAGAGGGAGACGGCGTGGCGGTGGAATGTTGGTATAAAACGGCGTCATTGAAGTTGCCAAACATTTTAAATTACGAGAGCGTCGAACGTACTGACAATTCATCTGCCAGCTCAGCGTCAGGTATCAGGTCAGCGTAAGGATAATAAGCGTCAGGGATTAATTGTCCATTACGCGTATAACGCATGGTCATGTAATACTGAGAGTCGCATGTATAGTGGAAGCCCGGCGCTTATTACCACCTTCACAACTTTGCAGTTAGCTCATACTTCAGTGTAAGCCGCTTCACTGCGGCAACATATATAATAAACAGATTATATAATAAACAGATTATATAGATAAACAATTATATAATAAAACAGATAAATATATCATAAGACAGCATTATATAAATAACAGATTATATAATAACAGATTATATAATTTATTAATAGCGAGACCGCCATAATTAGGTATCGCAACCAACGACAGCGCAGAAGACAAGTCTGACCGACGTATAAAAATCTGTAGATATAAACGGTGCAAGCGAACAGATGATTTGAATCAGGCTGAAGTCAAGGCCTGTATATAGAATACCGTCACATGAACGATCGAGTAGAGTAGGTCAGAGCACTGACCGCTATAACAATCAAAGAGCTAGTAATCTGGAGAGGGTCTATGTCCCGCCGGTACGCCGGAAGGTACCCTGGCCGTACGGTGCGCGGTATACCGGAACGTACCCTGGTTACTATCTAATAGTGCCGGGACCGTACGCTCGCCTACTCCAGCTAACGAGTCTAGAGGAGTCGCCTACGGGCTACTCCCCAAACCGCTAACCCTACCCTAACCCGGCCTATCCCTAACCTTAACCGCTAATCATAACCCTAAACCATAATCAAATAGTGACCAGGGTACGTTTCGGTATGCCGCGAACCGCTACCAGGGTAACGTTCCCGCAGACCTCTGGGGGACATAGACCCTAATGAGCGCTAGTAATACCTCTTTAGGTATTATATACTCTTGATATTATGATGGCTCGCTCGATTGACGAGACGAAAGGACACAGCGTAGAGGCTGGCTCTATGGGAACCTTGCAAAATGCTCGATGAAACAGCATGCCTGCAAAAATCTAAAGCGGCTGCGAGGAGAATATAAGTTTTTATTTTTTGTCGCGTGCATTGCGCCAAAAGGCTAGCGCTATTCTAATATAGTCATACAAAGCAGCAACAAATATTTTATCACAATTATTTATAAACATTATTTTATATATCTTTTCGCTTTTACAGAATCGCCAAACCGACGTTAACGACCCTAAATTGATGAAGAGATTACGAATTTTCTCATCGTGATGTAGTAGCTGATAAGTTGACCAATATATTAGGCAATAATTCAATATTTACATTTTTTTAATGTGTTTTACTCGACTGTCGTTTTACGATCGACGTCGTCTTTACGGACGTGTTTTACGACGTGTTTTACGACCGTGTACGCGACACGAATTTTGATCGTGTATTTTTTTAAATGTGAACAATTTTTAAAATCAAAATGTAAGATTTTCACGTTTGTTTTCGTAAAAACGTGATCACGCATACTTCGTTGAATAGATTATGAATAAAAGAAAACTGCGGTAACATAATAAATAACACGTAAGACTGTGCTCTGTTAAAGATAGCTCAGCGCTAGCCTGCTGCACAATTTGGGGGCACGTGGTGGATGAAGAGGCAGCAGGTTCTGCCATATTCGAGGAGTTTTATGCGGCGTCATACGATCTAGCAGCATCAACGTGAGACAGGAAAACTTCGCATACGGCGGCATGGATTCCCCGCCGATTATATACGATGCTCGACGAAACGATATGCTTCCAAACCGAAGCCGCCATATAATGGCCAACGCAAATTTAATACTAATCCTACATATA
>NW_014577231.1:290253-308246 GCF_000485595.1 Priapulus caudatus
TAAACCTGTTAAGATTTACTCCAATCCAATGCAGGTACGTTGTGTTAATGTGCCGCTACGCGGCGTTTTTCGCGTTTCGCGCGAGACCTGGGCTGCCAATTGTCGAGCAATATAGTAAAATAGGAAGTATAATGCAGCAATTTAATCATAAAAAGTAAACAGAATTATTTACATTTTATGAAAAAGTGGAAATATGTTTTTTACTTTTACTATTTACGGTCACGTAAATCACATTAATTAACACAATTGCAGCGCCGATCGATTGATCAGGTAGGATTCGTGTAGTACATTTTATCAGGAGTCTATCAATATTGATCTATCAATATTGATAGACTCCTGATTTTATGTTTGTGTTTGTTTTGCCCACAGTGATATCACTACAGAACGATGGTGATAGAGAGGTGGAGGAGTGAAGGCCGAGGATAGATGGACTCACGGACTACCGTGTGATGCCCCAGTAGCGCATCCCATGTAGCAAGACACTATATTCCAGGTGACGACTCTGCATACTTACATACACGTACACACACGCGCACACAACACACACACACACCACACACACACACACACACACACACACACACACACACACACATATATATATACACACACACGCACGCACGCACGCACACATACACACACACACACGCGCGCGCGCACACACACGTGTGTGTTCTGTGGTATGGCATGGCGACCGACCAGCCAGCTCGTGTGTGTGTATGTGTTCTGTGGTCTGGCATGGCGACCGACCAGCCAGCTCGTGTGTGTGTGTTCAGTGCCGTGTCGGTTTGTTACGGCGTGGCTCGTGGGTGTGGTGGAATGTTGGTATAAAAAGAAATTGAGAAGAAAATTGATGCTCCTACCAGTAGCTACGTCTCAGTGTTGTATGGTGAATGCGTATAAATTACAACTCCTGTCTATGTTTTAATACATGACAGTAAGGAGCGCGCTGACGGTGGTTCTAGTACATGCATTGCACAACAACGCGAATGTTATTGCTAAATCAATGACGACATTCAAGTCACAGGCTTACCCACATGCCCATTGCCCATGATTTCGGATGAAAATATTGCAGCCACTTGACCTTAATTTATTTATTATACGATTCGAGTTAGACTAAGGGTCAGATCGTGTATGTTCGCAAGGCGCGATAGTTTCTATCACCTCTATGTAGCAGTTCGCCGCACAAACGCGACATTCAAACATGATTGATTGCACTTGCTATAAAACCATTCATACGCTCTGAACTTCTAAAAACCGGTTAAGTCACGAAAAACGACCGAGCGAGCGGAGGGAATGAAACGGGGACGGTGCGGTGGAATGTTGTATAAAACGGCGGTCATTGAAGTTGCCAAACATTTTAAATTACGAGAGCGTCGAACTACTGACAATTCATAACTGCCAGCTTCAAGCGTCAGGTATCAGTTTGCAGCGTCAGGATAATAAGGCTCGTCAGGGAATTAATTGTCCATTACGCGTATAACGATGTCATGTATATACTGTAGAGTCGCATGTAAGTGAAGCCCGGCCGCTATTACCACCTTACAACTTTGCAGTTAGCTCTACTTTCAGTGTAGCCGCTTCACTGCGGCAACATATTATAATAAACAGATTATATAATAAACAGATTATATAATAAACAATATATATATAATAACAGATAATAAAAACAAGCATTGCATATAAATAACAGATTATATAATAACAAGATGTATATAATTTATAATAGCGAGAGCCGCCCATAATTACGTATCGGCAACCTACGACAGCGACGAAGACAGTCTGACCGACGTATAAAAATCTGTAGATATAAACGTGCAACGGAACAGATGATTTGAATCAGGCTGAAGTCAAGGCCGTATATAGAATACCGTCACATGAACGATCGAGATAGAGTAGGTAGAGACTGACCGCTATAATCAATCAAAGAGCTAGTAATGCTGGAGAGGGCTATGGTCCCGGCGGTACGTGCCGGATAGGTACCCTGGCCGTACGGTGCCGGTATACCGGAACGTACCCTGGTTACTAATCTAATTAGATGCCGGGACCGTACCTCGCCTACTCCACATAACGAGTCTAAGGAGTCGCCGTACGGGCTACTCCCCAAACCCTAACCCTACCTAACCCGCCTAATCCCTAACCTTAACCCTAATCATAACCCGTAAACCATATCCAAATAGTGACCAGGGTAACGTTTCGGTATGCCGGACCGCTAACCAGGGTACGTTCCCGGCAGACCCCTGGGGGACATAGACGCCTAATGAGCCGCTAGTAATACCTCTTTAGGTTATATAACGTCTTGATCAATTATGATGTCCTCCGATTGACGATGGCGAAAGGCACGAGCCGTAAGAGCTGGCTCTATGGGAACCTTGCAAAATGCTCGATGAAACACATGCCTGCCAAAAATCTAAAGCGGCTGCGAGGAGAATATAAGTTTTATTTTTTGTCGGTTGCATTGCGGCCAAAAGGCTAGCGCTTTTCTAATATAGTCATACAAAGCAGGCAACAAATATTTTATCACAATTATTTATACATTATTTATTATATCTTTTCGTTTTATCAGAATCGCCAAACCGCGTTTACGACCCTAAATGATGAAAGACTTACGTAATTTTTCTCATCGTGATGGTAGTAGCTGTAAATTGAACCAATATATTAGCAATTCAATATTTACGATTTTTTGAATGTGTTTATACGACTTGTTTTACGACGACGTGTGCTTTACGAACGTGTTTACGACGTGTTTTACCGACCGTGTTTACCGGACACGAATTTTGTACGCTGTTTTTTTAAAATGTGAACAATTTTAAAAATCCAAAATGTAAGTTTTCACGTTTGTTTTCGTAAAAAGCGTGATCACGCATACTTGCGTTGAATGAGATTTATGAATAAAAGAAAACTGCGGGTAACATAATAAATAACACGTAAGAGCTGTGCTCTGTTAAAGATGCTCAGCGCCAGCTGCTGCACATTTGGTGTGGCACGTGGTGGATGAAGAGGAGCAGGTTCTGCCTATTCCGAGGAGTTTTATGCGCGTCATCGCATCAGCAGCATCAACGTGAGAACAGGAAACTTCGCATACGGCGGATGGATCCCGCCGATTATATACGATGCTCGACGAAACGTATTGCTTCCAAACCGAACCGCCATATATGGCCAACGCAACATTTAATACCTAATCCTACATTTTTCCCACCACTTTTTCAACCGACCTTAATATTTATAATATCTGATATCAGCCAATATCTGCTTAGCATCGGCCGTGATTTGCTGTAGTACACGTCACTAATCTGGTCAGCACGGCTTGCCTACCATACACCAGCAATGTTAAAGCCACCTATTCGTAAATCTACTCAAATTGTACTATCAGTATTGTACGGCTTGCTACCATACACCAGCAATGTTAAAGCCACCTATTCGTAAATCTACTCAAATTGTACTATCAGTAGTTCATAGCAGGATACAACCATTCTTTTGGCAGTGCTCCTACATGTACTCAAACATTTCTTTATTCTGCGGTTTTCCTTTCCATTCGCACCGTTTGTGGTAATTGCGCTGGCACAGCCCGAACGCGCGCAAATGGTAACGCACCGAAATTCTAGGACACATGCGCTAACACGCATTCCGCAAACACGCATTCGCGCAAAGACACACATGCACGCACACACACAGACGGGTCCGTGCACCCACATTAGGCGCGATCAAATTCATAGCCTTCGAAGTCGTTCCATATTCGGCCGGGACTTTCGTGGACGCTCGTGCGGACGCGCGTTCGTTCAACGGTCAATGTGCGAGACGACCTATAACCAATTACGTAGTAGGTGCGTCGATTACGAATGTTCGAGATTCCAAACGATAAAAAACATGCCCACGCGCGCGCTACATACACACACACACACACACACACACACACACACACACAGCACACAACACACACACACACACACACACACACACACACACACACGTCGCGTGCATACACACACAAACACCACGCCACGCACGCGCAACACACGCACATACACACACACACACACACACACACACACACACACACACACCACACACACACACACACACACACACACACACACGCACACACACACACATGCACGCATGCACGCACGCCACGCACGCACGCCACCACACCACGCACACGCACAGCACGCACGCACACACACGCATACACCGTGCACACACACACAACGCACCCGCGCGCACGCACGCACGCACGCCGCACGCCCACGCACCACACACACACCCACCACACATCACGCGCGCACACACACACAAACGCACACGCACGCACGCGCACACACGACATACAACACCACACAACACACACACACACACACACACACACACACACACACACACACACACACACACATACACCACACACACGCACACACACACACACACATGCCACAATGCACAGCACACACACACACACACAACACACTGCTTGGCGCGCTTCGTTTTCCTGTAGAAAACCGAGTTGCAATTTTTTGTGTTTGAGGCCCCACATTAGTGTAGTAGATATGGCTTGCGATAGATGGCGCAACGAGGCTATGTACATAGCATTTTCAAAGAATTTTTCCGGAGACCGCTTGGCCGGCTAAGCTAGACTGGTACCGAGTGCACAGTTCCACACGCTACACTAACTAACTTCAGTGTAGCCAAGGATACTTGCCGGAGTGAACGTCGCTACCAGTCTAGCCATAACTCCTGCAATCGTGACTTCCGCTTCAAGTTTCGGTAGCCATCTTAAGAGGCTGATCTTACCTTCTGATTTTTGCGATGATGACGTCATAGTTACAGCATATATAATATATAGCAGAACAAAGTGCATTTGTGGATATTCCCATCGGGATATAGGGCCCGATATTTCATCCATATCCATCAATATTCTATCCATCGATATATCATTCCACTGTATTGTAGTGCATACAACTGTAACGTTGTTAGATCTAAGGAGTCAAAAGCAGCAAAGATTACTTTTTATCGGTGAGATAACATTTAAATAGTAAACATAATTATTGCAGTTATTAGACTGTTGCAGTTATTATTTTTTGCGTTAACGCGTCAGTGCTCGCTATGCGTATTGCGAATGCTTGCATGACAGGTCAACAGAGATGGTGGTGTCCCCATAAACACTCTTTACTCCACTACACAACAAATTGTGTTTACACAGGTTTTGTAACTCTAGCAAAAACCGTTTCTTCGAGCAAGTAGTAGTACTAGCTCTAGTAGTAGTACTATACTATATACTATAGTATTAGTACTATAGTAGTAGTAGCTCTAGTACTATAGTACTAGTAGTAACTAGTAGTAGGAGTACTAGTAATAGTAGTAGTCTAGCAGTACTACTACTACTACTACTACTACTACTACTACTACTACTACTACTACTGTAGTAGTAGTATTAAACTAGTATTAGTAGTAGTAGTGCTAGTACTTAGTAGTACAATTGAATTACCCTCAGTGATAGCTCTAAGAAACGATATTAATTGCTAGGGTTAGCATACCCTATACTAGACAACCCCTGCTTATATAGCAAGCAATTTACTCTAGCTAGTTCCTGATACTAACAATGACAATGGCAGTGAGAGATTGTAGTGGTAAGGGTGCATTAGTACGAGCCGACGCAGACCCCAGTAATGGGGGTGATCATAAACGCGCACCCTCACATTAGCAAAGCGCAGTTATAACATCTGCATTTGCGGACTAGGGGTGCATATGATATAAGGCAAGGTCACATAGATGATAGAGATGCCACATAATCTATTAATTGTTTATATATACAAAAAGAAGCTCTCAGCAAATGATTAGATACTATATATAATGCTAATGAAGTAAGCTGTATTGAAATGCTGCACTTTCGCCTTACTGTTGTCATCGAAAATCAAAAATCAAAATACTAACTCGTTCGTACACTCAGGATACCACTGCCAAAATACTAGCACTATTTTTAAAGTGGGCGGAGCTCCGGGGAAATGCAGCGAATGGCGATTCTTAAACAGCGTATGATTTCAAAGAGGTAACTGGGCGCACAATCGGCGTACTATTTCGTATCACTATTTTATCAAATTTGCCATTAAATAATGGTCCGATTTTTAGTATGTTTGCAACTTTTTATGTTTGGAACTTATACTTATAGTGAAAACGCCTAAGACCACACGGAAATGGAACCACGGCGAAATAAGTCTTTAACGCAGTCACACGTGCATCCTCTAGTAGGAACGTAACCGCCTCTAACCGTTATAGCTGCGATCTGATAGCCGGAGAGCGTTTGCTGATATAGTTACGTTAATTTATACGATTTCTTGTCTGTGTTAGGAATAAAGACATGGATAGACTGCATTGCCAGTAACGTTGCCCGTCATGTAGGCCGACCCATAGGTATCTTCAATGGATAATAAACTTAAATAAATACATTTTAAAAACTGCACTATGCGATTTCCATGGAAAGAACCAACCCGGTGGCATTATGTGGAAGGTTCCCTTTAGGGTTCTGATTGTGCTTACAGGCATTTTTGTGGTGAAAGATTTCATGATTAGTGATGTATTTACTTATTTATCCTTTATTGAAGTTGCAAAGTTTTAAATATTCATTGTAGTGTTTAATATATGTATTATTTACTATTATTACAGAATGATTATAACTGTCTAAATTTTTACCCCATGAAATGTGAATTTATTTTGTTAAAACTATATATAGACGGCGTTTGAAACTTATACTGTATACGATATTTTCATCCTACTATAACTTACATGTTTTAGAGCACGTTCTTTACATCAACACATCAAAATCCAACCTGAGCTAATTTTGTAATCACTTAAAACTACATGAAAATAAATAATACAATTATTATAAATTCATACCGTACTGAAAAACACATCCAGTGTTAATAGATGGCGCCACCGCCGTAATCTCAGGGATGAGCGCAGACAGCGAAGCGGCTACGAGGGAGAGATCAGACGGGACCTCCAGTCCGTAGGCCGAACAAATTTCAAGGGGGGCAGCGGCGGATCCAGGATTTAAAGGAGGGGATGAGAAACAGGTGGGGGCCTGGGGGTCTTCCCACAGAAAATGTTGAAAATGTAGATCGTAGGAGATGGTATTTGAGGCACTTTTGAGCACATGTACAGCCTTCATTCTGACTACGACAATTCACTTTTAGTAGAACAATTTATTTTTTTTTGCTCCAAAATCTAGAGGGGGCAGCTGCCCCCTTGCCCACGCAGGCTACGGCCGTGACCTCTATAAACCTCTCCGCAGGATCCGAATTTCAGATGCGAAAAAATTAATACTTAGGCGATATATTGATGCACGGCATCATTAACGCTAAGTAGTCACATGAACTCCGCGTGGCTCCTGTGATGCGTTGACTAGAATTTTAAAAAAGGGAAGAGATTTTTATTAGAGATTTAGATTTTATTATTCTAGAATTTTATGAAATAGTATTCTCGTTGAATCAGCAATTGACATTATTCACTACTTGGTGTCGTTGAGTTTTAGCCTGCCGGAGCCTCCCCGCGCCGCCAGTACTGCTGCGCTTGTTGTCCGCGAGATGGTGCCACCGTATATTTGGCAAGCTCGAGGAAGCCTCGACGTGATGCGGCTATGATGCCGAGGCGAGCCGAGGATTGACACTTTGTGTCCTCCAATCACAGCCTACGCCGCACCTCCCTTTGAAATTTTTATTGGTTTTTGGAACCCATCACAGTACCAAATCGCCGATCTCAGGAACTAGGGCATTCTGCTAGGCTAGAACGGTTTCCTACGATAGAGTTTGGCACAAAAACGAAAATAACACGTCGTTTAGCGCACTGCGCTACGTCCTTATGTTGCATTTTGGCATCTCTCGTAATGACAATAAGCCCCGCCTTCTTCGTTGATGGACATGAATTGTAAACATTATTATGTCACGAGTGAATAATAATAGATTATTATATACTATATACTTAAGATATTATTATTCACTCCTGATTATATGTATCGGGGCTTTGCAGCATAGACATCTCAAGGCGTGTAATAGACAAATAAAACGTGTGATTAGATTCGATTCATTTGTTAATAAACGTTTGCTCCTCATTAGAGCAATACCCCGTGCAAAAGCTTTTGAGTGTATTCTCTTAAAACTAACAGCATGTTATCGTGACTGGCTAAAAAAAACGACAAAGTATGGTTTGGAGGAGCTAACTGATCTTATCGCATTACTGTGGCTATGGGTGGACGTTATGCGTGTATTTTAGCCTATCAATTTCAACCTTTGGATGTGAAAACATCGTGTGACACACGAAATGGAACAACTGTGTTGATTGTTTGAAAACACGATCTGTACACTTGAATGCTTGAAACAACTTTAGATCTTGTCGAGTGCGGTAGCCTCTCGTGTGTTTTTCATCACTATATAAGTACGATGATTTACACGCGTTTGCAGTCTGTACTCTAGTGGGTGCTAATGTGTTGCAATCATACATGTGCGGTATGGATATCCATACATACATTACATGTGCGGTTATGTGCGGTGCAATGTTGTGAGTTGACTGTGGTCGTGTGTGTGTGTTGCTGGCGCTGTGCGTGTGCCGTGCGGCGTGTGCTGCGTTGTGGTGTGTTGACCGTGGCCACTCTGGTCTGTTGTGAGTGTCCTGCCGCGCCCCCACTATTTGCACCCCGCTGCGGCTCGTGCGAGTCCCCCCCTCGTCGCGCGCGCATGTGTCTGATGACGCACTTTCTAGCCCTTGCTGAGAATGACTCGTCCTGCATTCTGTAGCTGATAGGCATAGCCATCTTCCTGTGTGCGCGACTGTGTGGCGTGTACGTTGCTATGTAAGTTATGCAGAGTCTGTTCACCTGCGAATATAGTGTCTTGCCACTACGATTGGATGCCTGCCTACTGGGCATCACCACGGTTAGTCGCTGTGAGTCCATCTGATCATCCCGGCCTTCACTCCTCCAACCTCGCTTATGACCATCGTTCTGTAGAGTGATATCACCCGCTGGCAGCAAGAACAAGCCTCCACGTACAGCACACACCAGGCCATTGACTAGTTATAATAACTGTCGGGGTTGTTTTATAATAGTAAGTTGTCTATATATACCAAACTGTTATTAATTATGTGATAACTGTTATAATCGTTAACTAATAATGTTTAATAAATTATAATGTGTTATAATCTTATAATTGTTATATCTTATGTATTATAATATTACAAACTGTTGTTATAATCAGTCAATAAGAAGCGCGCTATACGTCTGCCCTATAGCTGTGCTTGTAACGTGCGGCTTGTTCGTGCTGCCTAGTGATATCACTGTGGGCAATAAACAAACACAAAAAATTAACAATGTTACTACAACGAAAAATCCTTCAGCGCTGTTTCTGCAGCATCACGACAATAACTGCACAACATACGACATAACACATATACACCCTCCATATCGACAATATGTTGTACACGATTTACGCGCATATATAGGCTTTTTCCTAATCCCCCTAGCAGTTTGCGGACTAGGACATTGTGCATACTGTGTGTAACTATATTCACTCCTGATTATATGTATCTGGCTTGAGCATAGAGATACATCTCATTCTCATCTATAAACACTAGGAAACGGGCAGTTGTCAGCCAACTACATGTATCCCCGTGATCAAGCATGAGACGGCTCCCGATACTAGAAAGCGTTGCCGAAAGACTGGTGTTAAATCCAAAGCGCTTAAGCGCAGATCTTCGCGCATTCCGCGCAAGGCCGCACGCGACCGCTGTCCTATTACTGGCGAACGCTCCATTATACGACAGTATGCAGCGCTGGACAGCTATGGATCCAGTGGCGAATGAATTTGGCCGACATTGCGCACTGGATCCATTACGCCTCGCCACGCAAGTGTCCGGTCATTAATATTCTTATTATGGGGATTAAGAGGGTAGACAATTTTGGCGACGGTGTGAAAACAGTGTTCACTTGCCTTATAAAAACATAATGTCTCTGTTCGCTAACGAGCTGTGCTGACGCAAAAATCACATGAAAGAGCTGACGACAATTCTCAGCTTCAGCGAACCTTGCCTCTAGTCAAATAGAAATGGCTGCATGCGACTCAGAGAGTGCCTATCAAAATAGACGGGACTCGCTCCACCTCGATACCATCGAGTGACTAATGCTAAGCCGAAACACGTAGCAGATGAACTCAGCAGGGTCGTATGTCCCTCCGGTATTGCCTAGTGGTAACTGGCGGAACGACCCTGGGTACGGTCTGACATATTTAGCTCGGAACGTACCCTGGTACATCTAATATGCCGCCGAACCGTACCTCGTCGCCCTACTCACACTGAAACGAGTCTTAGGTGAGTCGTTACGTCGCTACCTCCCTAACCACCGACTCGTTAAACCATGAAAAATCCTAATTCCCTAAATCCTACGACCCTTAACAATTTACAATTCAGAGATTAAATGTCGTCTTGCCCCACCCATTCCGCCTTGTGACACAAAGTAGGGTACGTTCCGGTTGTCTCTACCTGGACCCTGTACCAGGGCTTATGCACCAACTATCTGCTCTCGGACACTACTTACAGATACCCACATGGTCGGAGACCTAAATCCCCTATCGAGCCACATCCTGTCGCTCCGGCGACCTCCTGAAACTCGAAACCCCACCTAATTCATGATATTTGTATTGCCTCAACATATAGTATAATACTATGCCATAGGAATATGCAACATATTAACCTGAACTGTGTTCCGAATTATATTATTATACACGTTATTTTTAACCTGCCCTTATTCGCTAGAGTCCTATAACATATAATACGATGTATTGCGATGTCAGGTCCGTTTGCCTGCGCGTTTCGTGCATGTATTGCTACCCGGTAATCAGGGTCTATGTTTCCCCGTCATAGGAACGTGCCACCCTTCTGCAGCCTGTACTTAACCTTAGCTATCAGTCTATGGATCAGCTAGGCTCGCTACTACAGCAACTGCCTGTACACTACAGTAGTCGGTCACAAGGATCAAAGAGACACGAGTAGAGATGCATGAGTGCCCAATAAAACGGCATAGCATGTGAATTTACATCAATTATAATATTACATAAAGTTATAATTAGGTTGGGTTTATTGCTTATTGCTTAGGCGTTTACGATTAGGGGTTTAAGGCGTTAGATTAGGCTAACGACGCGTTACGGTTTAGGCACATTGGTTTTATTGGGACCCATGTTCTCTATCCTTGGGCCCAACTACTTGCAAGTACAACTTCCCGTCACTATGATAGTAATGTAAATAACCCGACAACACTGTACATATCAGTTATGCACTGCAAGTCTGGCACTGAACATCAAGGCTGACTGCAACATGATAGATTTCGACTAGCTCCAAGAAACGGTATTGCTAGGGTTAGAATACTAGGTAGCTCCAAGAAACGGTATCGCTAGGGTTAGGATACCGTATGTATAGACAATCCGTCGCACAGTCTGGTCGGGCTACAATACTATTACTAGGGTGTATTGACGTTAGTCACACCGACCAGAGCCCGGTATGTAAACAAACTTGTAATTTGTAAAGCTGCATCTTACGGCTCATGTTCACCTAACTCAGCAATCATTAATATAGTCCGTTAGTCTGCCCATAACAAAACAATTCGCAACTTTCCTTGGATAATTTCAGCATGGCTTCTGATGAAAACAAACTAGTACTTACTCCGCCACATCCACCACCCCATGCCAACTCATTTAACTACACTCTACAGTACGTGTCCCCCCCGAATTACTTTCTGCGGGTCTACTGGCACCCTAACAATAACATACACTCCGGGCGCCCCTATCCAAGCCTTCAATCTCACTGTGGTCTGAGTCACCTCCACCCCTATTTAGCACCGTTTTAGCTCAAATTTACGCCTCATCCGATTCGTGAGATTCATCTTGTGATTCTGAATCACGCAAAGAACGCGAGCGAAAGTCGCAAATCATGTCTTGACTGAAAGAATACGCTTCCTCAAACTTCTTCGCAAAGCACTGTCCATTGTTTTCTTCACGCTCAGCACTGCTCAGTCCCGTCCACTCCTAGTCTCCCGATCTGCACGGTCCCGTCGTTGCCTAGAAACTTCTAAAGTTTCACTCGATTTAATTTGTAAGTCTAATGGTTAATATAGTTTAAGGTTAATTTTTAATAGTGCCCAAGCTTGGGCGGGCTCCAGAAACAACTTAAAACTAAACTTACTTAACGTGAAAACTTACGATAACAGCCGAACTTCAATCACAAGGCTGCTGATTGCGATGGGAATCGATCACAAAATTCAAATTCATACACATTTATTGTACATCACAGTAATTTATAGCATATTATTGATGGCTAAACACATATAAATAATACTTTGATGAAATATTACGTGCGTCATGAACTTTAATTCTGCCACAACAAGACTAAATTACTGCAACCTGGTGAACACGAGGGCACGCAGTGAATCGTGGGCAAGCGTTGCAAACCTTTGAAAACAGAGAAACAAATGCATACTCATTTATAAATGTATTGTTCTTGCTTTTATTAGCGGTAGAATTAATTAATGATTTTGACGCGTGTTTTAAGAAAAACATCACATTTTATTCATATTAATAAATATAATGTTCAGCTTATATTGTACATTCGTCGGTGTAAATGTGTTATTTCAACTTTAAAAATTTTTTTATTAAAGTTAAGGAGGTCTTAACTGAGAATAAAGCTTACCGAGAATTGTTCTCAATTCTCTTACCACTCTTACTCGTAAGTTCTCTGTAGACGCTTTAATTCGAGATAGTGAAAATAACTTAAGTGTTTTACATGTTAAGTCTAAAAGACTACCTCTCCACTCTTATTTGCTGGCAACGGGCCCCTTAGTGTTAGCTTGCGGGTGACATAAACCCAGCCATAACAACGAAAGCTTTTTCCATCGTGTTATTATACTGCCATATGGTGCACGTTCAGATCTGGTACAATCCCGCCGCCTGACTAGCTATCTCAACGCCGCGCTCTTTACACTTACGTGAGTACGTGTGCAGCTACGTCCTGGCGATATGGCTCAAAGCATAGCGAAACATTCAAGATTGGAGTGTGTATCGCTCAAGTTCCCACCTGCGGCCAGTGCCCACGACATGGAGCTTAGGAACGGCTACCGATCCTTTCACTCAAGCGGATACTATCGTGGCTACACTGCAAGTGAGTTACGCTTAGTGCTATCCCCGCGTCGATAAACTTCCGGCACCGCTCCGAGCCGCGGCGTCGACCCCGGCAGATCTCTATGGGTCAGGCTGCTCTTTTTCTTACGCTCGACGCCATTTCCTCTAATTATTTATTCTATTTTATATTCTATTTGTGAAAAATGTAGTACCGAGATGGATCGATAGCGCCAGTTCTATGTGCCCAATGTCCCGGTTGGCGCCTCTGGATAACTTTCCCAAATATGTAAATTCGATCCCATTCAGGCGCTTACCCTACAGCATGCTGTCTGCTCTTTCACGACGATAAAGGAGAAAATTATTTTTATACACGAAAAGCTAACCCCTACCACCCCCCAACGCCGAGCATAAGAGTCCAGCACTCACGAGCTATTTGCAGATTCTGATTTCTCGCACAAACAAGAAGACCGGAAAGACTTCTGCAATGGCCAGAAGTGCACTCCGGGCTGAATAGATCTCGAAGTGTCTACGGCTTTACCCTATAGCCTGAAAGGCCTCTTGCAGCTGAAAAAATGTATTCATAATAACTGAGTGAAGGGTGCTCAAGCGATGTTGTCCATAGTGAGGCGCAGCTGTGGTCGCTCGTATCAGCGGCTTCGCGGCGTTTAACGGCGTGCTGCACAGATTTGCTTCTAGTATGAATGTACGGTAGAAGGCATGGTAAAAGTTAAATACAGTGTGACAAAGACAAAGTTTGTTAGATACCAACTGGTGGTTGCCTCGTCAGATGTGGAAGTACTATGGAATCTGAGTTTTCCATAGAAGCCCGAGAGTGAAAATGTCTGAGTCGCGCGTGAAGGTCAAACTAAACTAGGTCAAGAGACACAGTGGTTGTGGGTTTGGTATTGCCGACAGACCTCTCCCCATGATATGT
Organism: Priapulus caudatus; assembly: GCF_000485595.1. Taxonomy (NCBI): domain Eukaryota; kingdom Metazoa; phylum Priapulida; class Priapulimorpha; order Priapulimorphida; family Priapulidae; genus Priapulus; species Priapulus caudatus. The sequence goes on from NW_014577231.1 coordinate 304,336, forward strand.
GTAAATCATACCAAGTTAGTCAGCGCTTAGCGTCAATTAGGGGCTGTAGATCACACGGCGACGCCACACACTACACAACACATGTATAAGCATGACTACTGCCACCAAGCATATTCTTTGATTCACAAGTTTGTTGTTAGTCAAGAATAGTGACCACTTGTTATACTTCTAGGACCTTCATCTTATGTGTCTGAAATGTTTAGCTGTAACTGGATCTGATGCTCCTAGTGGCATCCTCTACCCATTTAACTTCGCGAGCTAGGCCTCTAGATTTCTGTTGCAGAAAGTAGCATTATTTATCACGGTGAAATGTGAAAAAAGGCAGTTTATTTTCACTGTGAATAGTTCCGCTCTCCCCCCTCTTTCGCTACCGATGGACTTTATGTTGGTAATAATTGCCGTATAGGGTCCTAGAAAGGATTGGCGCAAGCTAGTAGCGAGCTAGCGATCACACGCTTGAATGGCCGATAGCCTGTCGCGATAGGAAACTCGGTGAATCCGTATGTGTATGTCGTTGAAATTGTGTGCTCTTTATTAACGTAGCTGCATCTGTGATGGAAATATAGGCTAGTACATAGCTTATCGTCTTCGCCACGTTGGGAAACCCCCTCCGCCCCCCCCCGGTATAAGAGTAAATGCGGACATTCTGTCATGGCAAGTTAATTTAGGGTGAGATACGTGATGAAATTACGCACGGCCGTTACAGGTTAGACTATAATATGGCGATATGATATATACGGTAGGTGCATAGCCTACTACTAATAATAAATAGTAGATGTAGACCGAGGCTCGGAGGTTCTCATTTCCGTATCACCTTCCAAAACCTAGCTCTAGTACTATAGCCGCAGATCGCGCCGAGCGGTAGCTGCTGCCAGCGATCCGGGCCTGTAACGAATCGGGCGAAATCCGAATGCGGGATCAAGATTCTCTTCCCTCGATGGCTATCGTCGACTATTTTTCCGCGTATTTCGATTCCTAAACTCATGGCCGCATATACGACGGCCGCGTTTTATGCCGGCATGGCATGGGTTCGCGAAACTGCAGCCTGACGGTCTAGTGAGCGTTTCACAAGAAATCTTCTGCGGCGGCGGCGGCTGCAATCGGCCAGCCAGGGATCAAACCCATCTGGCCGATGGGTAAATATCGGTATATATAATAGATACAAAAATATTATGCCTCCATTACACTGACAAGCGGAAATATTGGTGATAATCTACCTATCCATATTGCAATGCTTTTGTCTGATCAAAAATTATGTCATTTAGCATGAAACTGGGTCGGCAATAATTTCATTTTTTAAATTGAGAGTTTTACATTTCCTTTAGCTTTTGCTGCTATTATTTACCCCAAATCGTGTGGACACTCATTGCTTCCCTCAAAATTTGGCATGAAAGTCGTTAATGCAGGTAAGCGAATTGACGTGCCAGTCTTGGTTGGGGGAGCTGAGCGTTGCCATTGTGTACAACATTTTTGTTGCTGAGAATTAGCTTATAGTAGATCGCTTTAATGACTCTCGTGTGTCAGCTGTTTTTGCTAATGCAATGTGGTCACTGAGAAATATGTGCAGTCAACATAGGGCGCGATTACTATACATTGTTCCTGATTGACAAATACATAAATTTAAGTTACAAATTTATAGTACAAATATTACAATAAAAATTTTATTTTTTACATTTATTTAGTTTTTTATTTTTAAATTAGAGTTAGTATAAATTTTAATATTAAATGTGTTCAATTACGAAATATAAATTCATGACGAGATTCGGTAAAAAGTGGTGCAGAAGTTTAGCAGGTTCAATTATGAGTATTTCGGACAAACAAATGTTGTTACCATGCGCCAAGTAGTGACTTCGCGGCCTACACCCAAAAAATATGAGTTGTCGTCGCTTGTACGATAACGACACGCATTACAGTGTGAAATTTGACAGATGATTCGAGAAGGACTGCACGGTTTAGACGCGCTCACAAGGAAATCTCTGCGGCGGCGGCGGCGGCGCGGCGCGACGATGCCAAAAACCCATAGGATTCCCCACGAACTTCGCCGGGATACAATAAAACGTGTGATGATTCGATTCATTTTGTCAAATAAACGTTTTCGCCCTCCTCATTAGAGCATACCCGTGGCAAAAGCTTCTCGAGTGGTATTTCTTAATCTAACAGGCATTATTATCCTATGGTGATGTGGCTACAAATAAACGACCAATCATGAGTGTTTTGGAGGAGCTAACTGAGTCTTAGTGCCCATTACTGTGCGCTAATGGGTACGTTCAGTCGTGGTCTAGATAGTCCGTACATGTTGAAAAGCTGGACATCGTCGATTGACCACACACGCAATGGAACAACTGTGTTGATTGTTTTGAAGAACATCGAGTCACTTACGACGGAGAGTTTTTGACTGTAAGATTGTCGACTTAATAAACCAACTTCAGCATCTTGTCTTGATGGGGACGTGGTAGCCTGCGTCGGTGGTTTTTTCATCACGTGGTATAATGTACGATCGAGTAGACAGGCAAGCGTTTATGCGATCTGTACTTCGTAGTCGGTCAATGAGGTGTGTGGCAATCATACCGATGGTCGCGGTTGATTAGTCACTATCACGTGTGCGTTGTGTGTGTGTGGTGTGCTGTTGTGTGTGCTTGGCTTGTGTGTGTGTGTGTGTGTGTGTTGTGTGTGTTGTGTGATCACGTGTGTGTAGGGTGTGTGAGTGAGTGAGTGTGTGTTTGTCCTGTCTGGTGTGGTGTGTGGGTTGGGTGTGCTGTGTGTGTGTGTGTGGCTGGTGTGGTGTGTGGTGTTTATTTATGTTTATTTATTTATTTGTTTATTACGGTAGCAATAGTTGTGACAGTGGCGGTATTAATAGCAGCAAAATATTGTAACATGAGAAGTCTGTACCCGGTGTTGGCAAAATCACAGAACACCAACAACATATAAAACATACACAAAAGAACACATAAACCGTACAAAAACACAGTTGAGGTTCTTTACACTCTTTATGGTTAAAATTTATGCATTATATTTTCCATTTTGCCGTTCCGTTTGATGTTAACAAACAGTCGCGCAGTGATGGAGAGAAATGTATTATTATTCCTTGTTCTTCAGCGTACCTCAAATTCGTGTACTATCTTTACGATAGATGGCGAGACGTATTGGGCGGATGTTTTGCCGTCCACGCAGGAAGTGGGTGGTAGTTTCGGTTTTACATTTGACGCTGCTTTGTGTAGAAATAAATACGTGCAGTCCAGATAAGCAAGTCGATTTTAAATACCTTAATTAACGTCTCCGTAACACGCAGTATACATAGCTCATGTGGCATGCAATGTTGGCGCCCGCACAAAGAATTCAGTGCTCAGATATATTTTGTATTATTAGCTATAGTTTAAACTACACTTATCGGTTCAGACGTCAAGTACTATTAAGAATTTACTCTTCACGAGAAGAAATACAATTCTTCATCTACAGATAAACCTCTCAAATAAATAGTCGACACGGTCAATTAAAATTTACTATGACGCAGCTCCACCGCCTAAGGCGCGGACCTACCGACCGAAGAGATAGAGAGAGAGAGAGAGAGAATGAGAAACGAGACGAGAAGAGACGACAATTTGAGGAGGGGAGATAGACGAGTCTAGAGATGAGTGGGAATCTATTCTTGAGAGTAGGGAGTACAGTCGTGTTGTTACCCCTGGAGGTGAGACAGATAGAGACGAGAAGCGAGGAGGAGGACGAGCGGAGTGGACGACGAGTATGATTGACCGACGAGAAGAAGACTCAGATAGAGTCGAGAGCGATTGATGAGAGAGAGAGTGAAAGAGAGAAGGAGAATGGAGAGCGAGAGGGAGAGAGAGAACGAGGAAAGAGAGAGAGAGGGAGGGAGATAGAAGAAATGATAGGAGAGGAGATGGTGAGATGAG
>NW_014577231.1:308271-312690 GCF_000485595.1 Priapulus caudatus
TGAATGGGCGTCCCGACATGACAGCTCCTTACCTACCTGTTTCTTCACCAACCTTTTACTTTTCGAAATAATGAAACGCCCCCGATGCATTTTGGCCACCGAAAGACGAAAATTTCCCATTATTACGTCGCTGTTCGGAACGCTGAACGAGTGCTCCCGTCGACAGACAAAATTTCAGCCAAAACACAGCACATTTCACCACAGACCCCGGGCTCGCTGGAAGGACCGTCCACTGCTCAAATTGCATAACCCGGCCAACGCTCAAAAACACTGCTGAACAGCAACAAATCCACGTGTACCAATGGCTTCCAGAGTTCTATTCTTGCTCTCTTCACAACCCTATACCAACGGCCTGCCTAGAGATTACGTGTCATATGTAGACAGGTGGTATGGTATGGGTGGGGTGTAATTTGAGACTGAAAAAAGAAACAAAAACAAACGTACAGTGTATTTTATATAAAGAACATTTATTGCATCCAAACGAAAAAGATAACGTCGTTTCATACTGTATGGTTTATTACAGAGGTAACAAAACAATAATCAATCTAGAAGTACCGTGACTGGCGGAACCATGCTGCTACACTAGAGCAGAGAAGAGGAGAACTGAGAAGGTGATGTGCACAGAATGGTAGTATCGGTAGCATTGTGATTATTTTGTTCATATTAAATTCTAATCGCTGTTTTATTCAGCATAATCTCGAGCAGACCCTCAAGCGATTTTACTGTTTCCTAATCCTCAAATTCCGACAATACGTCCATATATAACATGCTCATCTTCTATAAAAAGTACAGACCACTCGCTGACCCTGCTGACGAGACGTGCCCGCCGGCTTCCAACTTTGGCGCACGTCTCCACGGCGGACAGCGCTTCATACTGCTACATCCCCCGCGGTCGCGCGCGCATATCCCCGGAAACTGCGCGGTCTCATCCGCGCCGGCAGCGCCTCACGATCAACAGCAACGCTGTGCTACGCAACTATGCTATTCAATGTCTCTCTGCCGGCCATTGGTGTGATCATATTCAACCCGTAACGGAGATTACCGTACGCAATATTTGCTAATATATTACCTAATCGTGCGGTCAATAAACTCAATATTCGGCCAGATTCACAGCCGCGTACGCGACAGATCATGTTGCATAATATATTCTAGATACCCAGATGACACAGTCGTATACGCCTGAGTGAGCGTCGTCTCGCGCGTGTTGCGAAGATTGCAGTTTTTTCTGCCGGCCGAGGGGGGTACACAGGGGGTGTGGGTGGGGGGATAAGACGCACGATTATCAATAATTAGGCAGGACATACTATGCGTACCTAATCTCGCCTACCAGCTGAATATAGACACCACCGCCTCGATTTACGAAGATCATGCCTGCAGCGTGGACTGATTGTGCCGAGAAGGCTCTGCCGGCACTTATTGTTGCTCTCGTATTTGTTTCTATATAAATAGACTAATAGCTTTAAAATATATCGAAATATATGACTTTAGTGTAATACATTCGTCCATTTGAGATATTCGTTTGAGAATGGGACGTTATCTTCAAGAATATTTGTGTTGAGTTCTTGCCTGCCTAGGCGCTGCTGTGGACGTCACGCGATGCTTTGGTTTTGGCCCTCTCCTCGCTCAGAAAAACCTGACGAAATTACAAAAGAACATCCTAGAATATAGATTCAATAGTGTATGGCTGTTGGTGTGTGTGTGTGCGTGGGTGTGTGTGTGTGTGTTTGGCTGTGCTGTGTGTGTTTGTGTGTGTGTGACCCTGTGTTGGCTGTGTTGCTTATCGTGTGTGTGGTGTGAGCTGTGGTGTGTAGTTGTGTGCCTGTGTGTGTGCCCCAATTGTGCTGTCGTGGTGGTGGTTGTGTCGCGCCTGTGTGTGTGCTCGTGGTTGGTGGGTGTCGGGTGTGTGGTGCATGTGCATGGCTGCATGTGTGTGTGTGCGTGAATTGTGCAGTGTTGTGTGTGTGTGTGACTGGTGTGTGTGTGTGTGGCTGTGGGGCTCGTGTGTGTGGTGTATATGTATGTGCGAGCATCCGTGTGTGCCGCCGTATGCGGACGTTGTGCCGTTGCTGTGGTGTGCGCCCGCGTGGTACCTGGTGTGGGTGTGTGGTGGCGCCGTGCGCATTATCGCGTTGCGCTGCCAGTGGCCCCCGTTGCTGGCTCAGCTCTGTGTGGCCGTGTGTATGCGCTGCGCTGTAGCGGTGCGTGCGCTCGCGAGTGTCTAGACGTGCCACGATGTGCTGCGGCGTGCGGCGGTGCGTCATGCCTGCGTGCACTGCGTGCATGTTGGGCTGTCGGTGCTCGTGCGTGTGTGTTGTGTTGTTGGACTGTGTGTGTGTGTGTGTGTGTGATGTCGGCTATTGTGTGGGTGTCGTGTGTGTGTGTGAAAATGTGTATCGTGCAGGGTGCGCGTGCGTGCGTGTGTGTTTGTAGTGCTGTATGCACGCTCGCGCGTGTGTGTGTGTGTGCTGTGGTCGAGTGTGGGTGTGCTGCTGTGTTGTGTGTCTGTGGCTGTGTGGTGCTGTGTGTGTGTGCAGCAGGGTGTGTATGCTAAGGCGCCGCGCGTGGCATGATTTTTATCGTTGGAATCCTCGGAACATTCGTAATATCGACGCACCTTACTACGTAATCTGGTTATAGTCGTCTTCGCACCTTGACACCGCTTGAACGAACCGCTCCGCCACAGCGTCACCCGCATATCTAGACGACTTCGAAGGCTATGAATTTGACGCGGCCTCGTAATGGGGTCACGCGACCGTCTGTGGTGTTGTAGAGAGAGAGAGAGAGAGCGCGCGCGTGAGAGAGAGAGAGATAGACCGCAACCTATAGAATTTAACTCCATCAAGCGTCGCAACTTAGACGTGACTTCAATATCTGCGAGAGTAGAGGCGGGTTATTTGCAGCTAGCGCGTTCGAGCAAGGACTAATGTTCTGTAAAGAAATCACCAGCGACAGTGTAAATAATTAGTCGAGATTCGGTAAGCCGATTCGACAGGAATCGTCATTCACGTGTGATGCGCGCACACACCGAGAATCTCACGATCGCATCGCTCCAAAACCGTCCGCCCTCATCATTATCTCCCGAAAACATCTCTCATCGAACATGTTTACAGAGGGAGAGCGAGCGTGCGCGAAAAAAATCGATTTCTATTCAATCGCGATACTTATAGAAGAACTCTGGAGAAAAAACCAAGCTAACGCGGTCGCGCGCTTTCACCTCCGTCGCGCATGCGCGCGCACGGGGAACGCAACGCGAGTGGTGTCACGTCGACTTTGCGTAACGCTCGGGTCGGCAGAGTGAGTAGTGCTTTTCTCGTATGCGCACGCACACGCGATTGACTGACTGGCGGATTCGCTAATGGCAGAATCCGGATTTTCCGGACTGGTTTGTATCGAACGAAACAACATCAACTGGCTTTCGCGGTCGCACGTCTTTGTTTGCGAGCGAATTAGTTTTTTCCTGCGGCGTTTTAGCGCAGAAATGACAATACACTGCTCGTAAAAAAAATTCTCTCTCCGTAGTACATTTCAAAAGACATTAGCCCGAGGGGCCAGCCAAACTTTCCCCGATACGGGTCACGCGTCGGGCGGGCGGGTGGCGAATTTTTTCCTACACGTTATATCCATTGGGCTTGATATACGCATATCAACTTCCGCATCAGACTTTCCGTATATCAAGGAATGATGCAAAAATCCTAACCCTAACCCTAACCCTAACCCTAACCCTAACCCCAACCCGAACCCAAACACTAACTATAAACCAAATCGGCTTATATACTATCTATGGTATCCCAAACACTATCTATGGTGTGGTCAAAGCAAAGCAGCCAATCAGAAGAGCCCAATGGATATAACGTGTAGGAAAAACAAATTCGCGGGCGGGTGGGGGTGGCTGCGCTGCAGAATTTTGATTCACGTACGCACGCGATATCGCCGATGAGCTTATGAAATCTGACACGCAGCAATTCTCGCTGTCGCATCGAAGCGCCGTGCCAATCGAAGGCTACTCATGTACGTCGACAGGCACTCTAGCGTTTCAGCGTCAACCCGTCCGCCCCCCGGACGGCTGAACAATGTTTACGCTTAAATCCATGTTCCTCCTTCGTCTGCATCCGCGTTCTAGTGTTCACAGACGATCGTATGTACGTACGTACGACTAACCTGCTCTTCTATTCATGTAAACAAATTATATATGGGAGGAGGGGGAAGTACCACCTCCACGCGATAAAACGAAAGAGATAGAGACCGAAAGCAAGAGAGAGAGAGAGAGAGCGAGAGAGAGAGAGAGAGAGAGAGAGAGAGAAGAGAGAGAGAGAGAGAGAGAGAGAGAGAGAGAGAGAGAGAGAGAAGAAGAGAGAGAGAGAGAGAGAGAGAGAGAGAGAGAGAGAGAAGAGAGAGAGAGAGAGAGAGAGAGAGAGAGAG
>NW_014577231.1:313202-316648 GCF_000485595.1 Priapulus caudatus
ACACACACACACACACACACACACACACACACACACACACACACACACACACACACGTGTGTGACTAAATCATACCGCACACATACACACACACGCGCGCGCGCACGCACGCATTCACTCACTCACGCGCGCACGCACACGCACAGACGCAGCGTTACACACACGCGCGCGCGCACACGCACGCATTCACTCACTCACGCGCGCACGCACACGCACAGACGCCCACATTTACACGCGCACGCGCGCACACAAACGCATACCCCACCAGCACGCACACGCGCACAGGCAACCCCACACTAGCACACACTCGCACACATATGCACGTACACACGTGCACGCATACACGCGCGCACACGCGTTTGCGCATAGGCAAATATGCTCTGTTACAGCGTAACGAGAGCTGCAATTAGTATACTTCTCAACCCATCACTTGCCTGTCTATCTGCCTTATGAGAGAAAAAACATCGCAAAGTAATACCTGTCTGTAAAAGTAATCCCCAAAAATCGACTCCCAAAGTAATGACTTCTATGCATGTAGTAAACACGCACTCAACGTATTTGCATGCATAAAAAACAGTAAAGGCATGGGATTTCTTTCTTGATCCCCACTTCCCAAGAAATCTAGACGTTAAGCCAAGTGGAATCCCGCATAATCCTTAATTTCCTAAACATGCATGCGCGCACGCACCCACGCGCGCAGTGTGTGCGAAAATATGCAGCAATAATTAGTAAGGGGCGGTTATTTTTCCCAATTGTTATTCTCAATATTATTGTATGATACACACCATCATTTTTATCATGTATTTTAATTTGTGTAAGATAGGACCTACGCGAAAGCGTGTTTGCGTGTTGTCATGACGCGGCAATCGTCACGATAATGTGTGGTGACTAGGCAAGTGTTACACAGTCTGCGGCAAGCGTGCAACGTCACAGCAACATTCACATGGAACTAATTAGAGCCATATAATTATATAATTACATAGGGTTTGTAAATTATATATATATATATATTTGATATATAATTAGAGCCATTATAGAGCCATTCGAGCAGTGCTTCCCTCGATATTAACTCCAGTAACGCAGCAACTCCAGGCCTACACAGCACAAATTCGCTCAACAACTTCCCAACGGTCCACTCATAATACCTTCACATTGTTTACGCGCCCTTGGAGTGATTTTTAGTCTGAGATACAAGACACACGCCCCTAAGGGACTATTATACGCGTTGTCTGGTACGTGTAACCCTACAAGGTTAGTCAAATTAGGGGTTTTCTTCCTCTGCAGCTAGGTGTCGTATTTTACTACTTTTTGCTGTTTGTTTCACTTCTTCTAGTCTTCTTACTGCGAGATATATTCTGAATATAAATTCGAGTCTTTAATTGCCATTAACAGTCTTACGTCACGGTTTTTTGACAAGGGTGCGAGAAAATATTCAAAGAACCGAATCGGTCCGGGCGAGAAAATAACCAAAGAGCCGAATCGGTCCGGGCTCGAAAACAGATTAAAGGATTTGCAAAGATATTATGTTTTGCGTATTTATTTTTATTGGTATTTGTATCGTATAACACACTCAAGATGGAGAATTTTTTTTTTGTAGGTACCACGTTTTTATAGTTAAAAAAATCCATCCAATTTTTTTCCCAACCCGATAGTGTGTTACACGATACAACCACTAGTGAATAAATGCGGGAACTCCTAGTAAATAAATGCAGGTTTATTTCTGCAGAAATCCCTTTAGGAAGCGCTGGTTTACCAGGGCCGTGGAGCGTGGGTTGCGTGGTTGGCGTCTGTAGCCAGGCCACGTATAGGCCACGTATAGTACTCACATTACTAACTATAGCACTGACCGGCTCCTCAGTGTGTATGCTGGTAGTGGTTTGTCATTCATTATCATCATCGTCATCATCATCATCATCATCATCATCATCGTCGTCGTCATCGTCATCATCATCCTCGTCATCCTCACCATCATCCTCGCTTACTCCTGGGTATTACACCGCAACTGCTAAATCTAAATGATGCATGGATACCGATTGTATACTACCAGAGCTAAACCTTGATAAACTGTATATATATATAATATATATATATATATATATATATATATAGCATATATATTACTATATGTGTGTGTGTGTGTGCTGTGTGTGTGTGTGTGTGTGTGTGTGTGGTGTTGTGTGTGTGTGTATGTGTGTGTGTGTGTGTGTGTGTGTGTGTGTGTGTGTGTGTGTGTGTGTGTGTGTGTGTGTGTGTGTTTTTGAATGGGAGTGGAAATTGCATAACTAAGGTGTAAACTTCAAATCTGCAAATAAACATCGAAATCAAGTCTCGTCGTCGAAGTCGCGCTGTGCTTTATGTGTTGAATACTTACATGTGTGAGTCATGCGTCGACCGAGTTACGAATAGGCAATCCCGTGCAGTTGTAGCGTGTGCGCATGCGCGTGGGTTGGCGGTGGTTTGGCGTCTGTAGCCAGGCCACGTAGTGAGGCCACGTATATAACTCCACATTACTGACTATAGGCACTCGACGCGGCCTCCTCCGTGTGTAGCTGGTAATGGTTTGTCATTCATGTATCATGCCATCGTCGCATCAAATCATGGCATCATCCATCATCAACCATCATCATCAGTCGTCGCCATCGATTCATCATCACCTCGTCATCCTGCGACCATCATCCTCGCTTACTCCTGGGTATTACACCCGCACTACTGCTAATCTAAATGGTCGCATGGATACCGATTGTATAACTACCAGAGCTAACCCTTGATAAACTGTATATATATTATACATATATATATATGTGTGTGGTGTGTGTTGTGTGTGTGTGTGCTGTGTGTGTGTGGGTGTGTGTGTGTGTGGGTGTGTGCTGTGTGTGTGTGGTGGGTGTGTGTGTGTGTGTGTGTGTGTGTGTGTGTGTGTGTGTGTGTATGTGTGTGTGTATGTTGAAATGGGAGATGAGAATTTGCATAACCTCAGTGTAAACCCTCAAATCTCAAATAATACATGAGACAGGTCTGTCGTCGACAGTGTGCTGGTTAATGTGTTGACATACTTGCACTGTGCTGGAGGTATGCGTCGACCGAGTAACGAATGCATGCGGTGCAGTTGTAGCGTGTGTGGCATGGAGCGACAGCAGTTGTAGAAGTGGAGTGTACTATGCGTGCACCGCAGCTGTAGTGGTGTGGCGCGCATGCGTGTACCTAGCTGTAGCGTGCGCTGCATGGCGGGAGCGTGGTTGCGGGCGCTGAATGGGATATTGCGTGCAACGCAGCGCACTGTAGTGTGCGCGAGCATGCGTGGTACGCTAGCTGTAGCGTGGCGTGGCATTGCGGGCGCGTAGTTTGCGGGCGTGAACTTGGATCATGCGTGCACCGCAGGATTAGTGTGCGCGCCGATGCGTGTACCTATGGCCTGTAGCGGCGTGGCATGCGTGCGCGTAGGTTCG
>NW_014577231.1:318622-320288 GCF_000485595.1 Priapulus caudatus
GTGTGTGTGTGTGTGTGTGTGTGTGTGTGTGTGTGTGTGTGTGTGTGTGTGTGTGTGTGTGTGTGTGTGTGTGTGTGTGTGTGTGGATTGGTGCGCTATATGTGCGCGTTAAAGTAGGCGCGTGCGTATGTATGTGCGCGTGTACGAGTGTGCGCACAAGTACGCGTGCATGCGAGTGAGCGTGTAAGCGTGTGTAAGTGTACGCGCGCGCGCATTCATTTAAATGAATATCATCTACATACGATTAAGTAATCCATGACGTGTCGACAATTACTCAGCCATTTTCCTTACATACACACAGATAACGTAGCGTATCAGGATGGCTACACTGACTTCCAAGGAGAAAGATCTCATCCGGGAATCGTGGGCGGTGTTGCACGCTAACAAGGCCCAAAACGCCGTCGCCTTCTTCGTATTGTAAGTGGTTTATTACTTGCGGCTTACTAATAGATACGAGATACTATGTGACACTACGTGATAACATACGATTGTATTATTAGGTTTTGATGAGCTACATCTCTCTCTGTCATACGTCATACGTACATGAACGTTACATGAACATTGTGTATATCCTGATGAGATGCATATATATATATATGTGTGTTTGTGTACTGTAATTGAGAGGTACGGTAGTAGGGCCTATTTGTGAATGTGCGTTCATATTATTTTAAGTTTTTACTGACTCTGTCCCAAGTGCCTGTGAGTACTATAGTCATACGAAAATATGATCGTCTACACACGATGCAAAAACTCCGCCGCGTTATTCATTCGACGTCTCGTGTGAACGCGGCTATATATGATCACTGGCAGCAAGAACAAGCCCGCACGTACAGCACACACGCGGCCATTGGCTATATATATTAACATAATAAAATTATGTTATATTATATTAGTTATATTAGTTAATATATATAGTCAATGGCCGCGTGTGTGCTGTACGTGCGGGCTTGTTCTTGCTGCCAGTGTATATGATGCGTATACCATCTACGCATAACTGCCGCGCAGTGCGTTTCCCTCTCCCCCCTTGAGACACATGCCCTCCGCAGATGGTTCAGATTCTTACGCCAATGACGTGGGCGGTGTCGTGCGGTGACTAACAAAAAATACACGATGATAGACATGATTATAGACCGGTCCTTGAACCCGCTGCTAATAGCGCTGATTACGAAGTTTTTTTTATATCATACGATAAAATTTCTTTTAATATGATTGCGAAATTAACTGAATTAACGATTAGCTCATTCTAAGCGGTGTTCGTCTGTGGGTTTTTTTCGGGGAGCGGTTGATGGGTGGAGCGTCCTATATACGTCTCTGCGCGTTTCTGTCGCGCTAGACTCTCTTCGTTCATAAAAAGAGAGGTATAGCATATAATAAAGTTAATAATAATTAATAGAATATGAGGAAATAATTCGGTTTTGTGAAAAAAATACTCCCGTCCTCCGTAATTAAGTTTCTTTTAATTGTGGTTATATTCGCTTGACGTGTGACGATGTCCATGCAGGAAACGTAAACAGGGACGAATACGTAACCAGCGGTCAATTTCTCCTATTTTCGCCAGGGGAAGCACATTCTACAAACAAACCATCGATGATGAATATTGTGCTAGCAATAAATAATATATAAATAAAATAAAGATAAATAAAAATGATCATGTGCGTGCGTGGGT
>NW_014577231.1:320803-322945 GCF_000485595.1 Priapulus caudatus
TATATATATATATAATTGAAATGATCATTTTCGAGGTTGAATTCTTGGTATAATAATGTATTATACCTCGAAAATTATAGGAATTTTCACGAAATGTATACGAATTGTTGAAAATTTTCAGAGAAGACGTTTTTGTTGGGTTTTTAGGAATCCATTGCCACGACAATATAAAAACTGTAAGTTGCAATACATGGGGAATGCGAACACGTGCGGAAAGGTTGAGGATTAGTAGTAAAACATATCGGATAATTACTCGGGAATCTTGCAACATAAGTAGGCCTATATATTAACGTGGCGATCTACCAGGGAACATATCAGGAGTCTATCAATATATTGACAGACTCCTGAACATATGTTTGAGATTCCATAGCAATAAAACGCACGAGGCCGTTAAAGTAAAGTAAAGTAAAGTAAAGTAAAGTAAAGTAAAGTAAAGAAAAGTAAAGTAAAGTAAAGTAAAGTAAAGTAATCTTTATTTTCATCGCTACAGGACATACAGCCTTTACAGGGTAACATGAGCTATTGAAATAGCTCTTAAACAGATATCAAACAAATGTAAGATAACAAGTGTATGATAACAGAATATATGGTAGTATGACATGACTTAGGATTTTTTTGTTACATATCACATTTCAGACAGATAAAATGATTAAAACTGATGAAATGAAAAAAAACATATAGGTTATAGGACTGGTAGCTGATAGAGATTTCTGAGAATTTCAACTCTTTTAGTAAGAATAATAATTGTGTCATTGAATGTTTAATATCGCGCGCGTAGCCAATGCGAATATATAAAGTGAATTCTCCACCCGCCATATTTACTTCCATCACGTGACCGGTTTTCATGCATCGTTTCTTTAAATATTCACTGGTTATTCAAAATGAACCAGATCTATAAAGACAAGATTATCAAGTGTCCCCTCAAAAGCCAACCCGATCTGTCGCACTTTTAATAGTCACCAGGTTTATCAAAAACCAGTCCGTATATCGTATATTCGTACGTAAATTTGTGCATTTATAATGCGCCGCCATCTTTATTTACTCCACGCGACGCGATCTTATTACCTCCGCCAGGGGCTTGGCGGGGGTTATGTTTTCACCGGCGTGTGTTTGAGTGTTGGTTTGTGTGTTTGTGGGTTTGTTCAAAATGTCACATTGAGAGAACTCAGCTGCCTTGGCGGAAGTCTGTGCTCTCCGAGTGCTCTAGTATTATAATTAGGTTTAGGTCAATGCTTTCGTTGTAAACATTCGCACAATCTTCTATTAAAAAAATCGCGCCACAAATACACATTAATTGGTGTTTTTCCTTATTCAACGACTGACCCGTTATTTCGCAACCTTTTCATCAATCGCCGTCTTCTTAGATGAGATATGTTCTTCGAGCACGCCTCACACAAAGACGTATCCGTGCATTTCCGCGCGAAATGAACTGCATGGGGACTATTGTCAGAAACAAAATGAACCCTAACATTAATCCTAACATTAACTTCACCTCTCAGACCGTTGAAAGAAAAACACGGTAAAGTTACGAGTTTGTCATATATACGCAGTATATATAGCGGCCCTAAAAAACGTTCACGTTAAAATAAGATATATATTTTACATTATAATATCACGTTAAGACTAATTTCCCTTCTGAAAATCCCCCACCCCAAACACATAACAGAAAACATTAACGCTAAGACTATATCACGTTAAGACCAACTTTCCTTCTGAAAACGCCACCCCCGAACACCCACCCCTGATCGTTCGCAACGTACCATCCCTCCCCAGGTTCTTCAGGAAGAACCCGACCTACAAGGACAAGTTCTCGCACTTCCGTGACCAGAGCCTTGACGAGCTGGCGAAGGGGGGTAACCCTAAGCTGCAGGTGCACGCTTCGTCCGTGTTCGACTCGTTCGAGGCGATGGTTGAGAATATCGACGACGTTGCCATGACGTCGTCTCTGTGGGACAACACCTCGCGTCGCCACTACGTGTCGCACGGCATCGACTTCCATCACTTCGAGGTAAGAAGCGTTAGAAGAGTTAACTTATATTACGAACACATCTCCTCTCTCTCTCTCTCTCTCTCTCTCTCTCTCTCTCTCTCTCTCTCTCTCTCTCTCTCTCTCTCTCTCTCTCTCTCTCTCTCTCTCTCTCT
>NW_014577231.1:322970-330786 GCF_000485595.1 Priapulus caudatus
GTATATATATAATGGGAATATGGTAATATTAATCATCGATTATTACGTGTAAACATAGACTGGTGGGTCCAGCAATGGGATAACTGCGGGCAAAGAACCGCCAGAGCCCCCCCCCTCCCCCGGCGGTGCCACCGGCGCGTTTTAATGTTTCAGACAGTCTCGCCTCTGCCCTCTAGCGAGCACGACGAAATTTGTGAAGGGAATGAGTAAAAACCGAGGTCTAAAATATTCATAAATGCCTAATAAATTAATAAATGCATAAATATTCATAAATTTCAGTAAGTAAATACAGTAACAGATCGCCCCACTTGCCTGCCTGGGATTTCTCATTCGTTTTTGATTGTAATTGATCGTAATTGATTCACGATGGAGAGTCCGCGTAGCCCGGATGCCTCATTCCCCGCCTCGCTCCCCCTGGATCCCTGAGTCGTACACACTCTACTCGCGTTATTCGATCCCCATCCTGCACCTGTAACCCGTCTCTATAACTAACCGAGACACATACCTTCTCCAAATTTCGCAGGACATGGAGACTGCCTTCCTCGAAATTCTCAAGAACAAACTCGGAGCGAAGATGACGCCCGAAATCGACGCGAGCTGGCGAAAGTTGTTCGGCATCATGAATGTCAACTTCAAGAGCAACGCGGCCAAGTTGGGAAAGTCGACGACATAGATTGTCGCACGCGCACATCGTAGCGGGGCTGGGCGGTGACTCACACGTCCTCTACCATGTCCTCAGTAACACAACATGGCGACTCACAGACGTGGCACGTGCATATAGCTCGTGACTATAGCCTATGCCTATAGCCTATGCCTATGCCTATAGCCTATGCCTATAGCCTATAGACTATAGCCCGTGACTATAGCTCGACAAAATAGCGTGACTGCGACAGTGTAGTGCGTAGCTGTAGCAGGTGAAGGCTTATCGAACGTATCACCCAAACCTCGCTATGTAATAAATAACCCTTCGTACAGATATCCTAGCTGTAATACACGCGTAGGGGGCTATGTAGAAATCACGTCGTGCACCAGCGAGGTTTGGCGGCATATTGTAGACTTCCACACCGCGACGTCGCTCGCTCCGCGTAAGGTAGCTATAACAGATAAACGTTCAAGTGCCAGTTTGAGTTGCGCCCATCTCGAATCTTCATTCTAACACAGACCTTTCAAAATTTCGGACAGCTGCCGTGTACGCAACTTGTCAAATTCCTTTACAGCGACAGCAGTTTGACGTAACGACAGTAAATACGATATGTACTGTACTGGCGTAACCATGTAAAGAGAAAGTCGGCACTGTGCAGTAGTAGCAGTGTATAGAAATTATCGTTAGGAATAACTGTTATAAAGTATCATACGTTGTTATTGTCGTCGTCATCGACATTATTATGTCTTGGGTTTCATATTCATCGGTTTAAAGCGTTTTGCTGTTGATTTACATTCGACATTCTTTTAAGATGCGGTGAGATTTTTAATGATAGTTCCGATATAATAAGCATAAACATATGATATCAGATTGAATAAAGATTGATTTTTTTTATCATTATATTGTGTTTCGAATTTGCTATATGACGCAAACGACTTGAATTCTCAATTTGTTCCTAGTACTTGCCTATATTCTATCTTGACTAGTCCCGCCATCTGTTGTCAAGAACAGGTAATACACATAATGTATAACACGATTACAAATAATTATAATGACGATAAAATACACTATTTGTAACTTAGTGCGTGTGCGAGGGCTCGGGCAACCAGTTTATATGACAACTGTCACAACGCTACTGTTGAACGCGCATACTACGTTAATGTAAATTGTGGCACCTGCTTTATAAAGCAGTCTACATTGACTTTGCTTGCCTGCAAAATACACCCTATCATACACGCGATTAGAATGTATACATGTGGTTGTATACGTATGTGTGGGCTAAGAAAACAAATGAAAGCCGAATACTTAGGCTAACAGTACTTTTTCAAATTTTTCAAATGTTTATTTTGCTCAAGTTTCTCCACAAACAAAGCACAAATTGGATCATGAATACATGCAGAAATAATATTTTAGTGTTTTTTTTACTCAGTTCGCTAAAAGGTATCTACACAACCTATAGGGCATGCGTGCTGGAAACACCCTCGGTGCATCTCTCTCTCTCTCTCTCTCTCTCTCTCTCTCTCTACGAAAAACGAGAGGCACACGAGGGAGACGAGGTGCCCAGAGGGAATCCCCCGCCTGTGTTGCATCGACAAAGCAGAGGGGCACGCCTAGTGGCGCCCTCTCGTGGTGCACTGGGGAGACGTGGCCAGCAGCAGCATTGTCGTATACTGCCGACGTTGGCCGACGTCTCTTCCGCGCTAGTCGACCTCGCCGGATCTACGTCTCTAAACACGAAAAAATCTTTCCGGGGGATATATTAGCAAAATATATGCAAATCTTCGAACCTATCTTTCTACGGGCAAACGAGACGGAACAAACAAAAACACAGTCGACCGCCGACCACCGAGGGGCTGCAGCCGCCAGGGGGCGCTGACGTGTCGCTATTCGCACAACGAGCCCCACGAGGGTGCGCAGTCAGAGAAACTAAATAATAATAGAACATATCGATTGAATAGTAGTATTTCATAAGCATACAAAAAACGCTAACGCTACTGGAACCGCCATGACGCTTTCAGCGCGTGGGACCCGGGGGAGGAAAAAGAGGAGGGAGGAGAGAGGAGGGAGGAGGGAGCAAGACGCCGAGGAAGAGAGAAAGAATTTCTACATTACAACCGACGACAAAAATTCAATCAATCCGCGGGATCGCGCCGCCGAATAGATCAAAAATGGCGCCCGCGATTACGACGCATCTTTGCATTTTCGGCAGCTTTCGCTCTAGATTCCCGGACCAAGACACTTATGATTTTCTTCAAACAGTGATCGTACACACAAATCGTAGCACATTGCTCGAACAATAAATGACAGAAAGCTAGTATAGAAGGGGGGTGGGGGTTACGCCCTACATTAAATTTCACATAAATATCAACGCTGTATAATAGTGACACCTGGTGGACAATAAAAGTGAAAATAGCTTTCATGTACGACGAAGCACGCGTTAGCAAGCCGTTTGTCACCCAATACCAAAATCACTGACGGAAACAAGAAATGACAAAATTATATACACATCTGCGACATAAAAAATCGTAACGTCTCCATATCTCTCGCTCACTCTCTCTTTGTGTGTATGTAACAAGGCTACCATGGCTTTTGACCATATGGCTATCTCCTATCTCTTTACTTGTTGATGTTTCTCTCTGCCGGCCAGCCACCACAGTGGCGGCCTTTCGTTGACACCTCGTATACCAACTAATCGTGAAAGAAGTACCTAAATGCTACACTAGCCTTAACTTACGTCCACTGAACCGAACTCGTGTGAAAATATATATAAGCTTTGTGTGACATCCACGACAAAACGCCAATGGGAGGAGAGCCCTTCCTAACTTATATAAAATAGAATCATTTTTTTTGCTTCTTAAGAAAAAATCTCCATAAATGGACAAAATGTGCTTTCTAAATCAAGCTTGAAACTCTCGTTGAAAACGGAGCGGCATTATGCCGTGTGTGCCCGCCCACCAAGTGAATAAATTCTAGACACAACATCCTCGCAGTTTCATCTAGCGGCAAGACACTAATACATGGTTTCAATGGGGGAGGAGGAGGAGGAGGAGAAGGAGCAGGAGGAGGAGGAGGAGGAGGAGAAGGGGGTAATGTGACACATGGGTGTATGACTTTTCTGTAAATGCGATGAAGAGACATTTAAGGTGTAGTGGTAGCCATAGAACCTGGTGAAACCATGGCAACGCTTCTTTCCATGCGCAGCGCCACCGTCGCGATGCTGCGTGTAGAAACGTTACCATGACAATAGCTAAAAACAGTGCTGCTGCTGTTGTCCCTTTGGCAACAATGACACCAGGACGGCTGGCTATCTCCATGGCGACGGTTTTGATGGAGACCTCTGCCGTGCATTCTGCATAGATCTCCATGGAAGTGGCCAATTCCAACAAATTCGCTTCCATGGCAACAGTCTCGAAACGTGTACACGTCAAATCTGGCTATGCCAGCACACTCGAAAAGCGCCCTTCTATTTCTATACCGTATGCTATGCCCCTCCCCCTCACACAAACACAGGCACTGAACTTTCCACGCATCCGAATTCAGCGGGTCTCTCAATTTTCGCAGATTCCAAACTGATCTCCCCTTTGCGACAAATGCCCCACCACCAACTCCGGGGCATTCGTGCCACGCTAACATCTCCTCGCACACTCTACAATGATATCGGCCGCACCCTGGTCAGTGCAACGTTACGCGCTAGAAATACTACGATGCATATGTTTACTGTCGCGCGCGCGCCACACGCGAGTTTCTCTCCCCCTCTCCCTCTCTCTCACGCGCGCGCACGCGGGAGGGAGCGCCGGACACCGGTCACACCCGCGTCCTCTTGTCGACCTTCTCCGGCTTTTTCTCTTTTTTCTTCTTGCGTTTAAGTGATGAGTTTTTCTCCATCTCCTCCAAATTGTCGAGCTCCTCTAGATACTCCTCGAGCTCCTCTATGCGCGCGATCGGGGCTTTCTTCACCTGCGCCTCCTCACTGATCTGCAACGTCAACGCGAAATAGCGACGATTAATATGACGATTAAACATGAATCAAAATAATTCGATTACTAATTGAGAGAGCGTAAGATAACCGTGCGTGCCTTGCCATTTTTCACGATTGCATGACCTTTAAGTAGTAGTACTTGAGCTACTTAGTGAATTACTCCAGTCATATCGGTCATGATCAATTAAACAATGACCGAATAATCAATTAAGTAGCCATGGCCATCATCTCATAATAACTAGGAAATACCAGATACGATAACAAGATACAAGTAATATAGTGGGCAGTTACAGCAAGTATTACTTGTACGTAGCAGTTATGGTGAAAAAAGCTTAAATAAAATCAGTGTCAGAAGTGTAGCAATACTGGTTGCTACCATAGAACTAGAATAGAAGTTCTATTATGCTGCTACCTGGTTATGCCTGGTACTGCAATATGGTTGCTACCCACCGGCTACCAAAAATTGTAATGTGCTGTCCTCTATACATTTGATATTAATTTAACACACTTAAACAAGATTAACAAACTAATTAGCCAAGTATCAGCGGATGGCATGGGTAGACAGTACACCTTAGCTACCTGTCCCGAGAAGGAGTGAGGAGCATGGCATATAGCGAAATAGGGGGAAAGAATGAGTGAAAACAGGTTTTCTCTCCGACCGGTCCTAGTCGATTTGAATTAGTGGCAAACCACGAGCGTAACTAAGACAAACACGTGTATGATTACACCATTCCCCTAACAACGCGCAAACCCAGACAGTAGTCTAAAACTGGGGAGAGAGCGACAGAAAGAGCGAGAGAGAGAGAAAGGGGTGAACGAAGACAGAGAGAGAGAAATAGAAAAAGGGAGAAAAACAAGGAGCGAGAGAGCGAGAACGAGAGCGCGCGCGCGTGAGAGAGAGAGAGAGAGAGAGAGAGAAAAAGAGAGAGAGAGAGAGAGAGAGAGAGAGAAGAGAGAGAGTAGAGAGAGAGAGAGAGAGGAGAGAGAGAGAGAGAGAAGAGATAAGGACAGAAGAGAATGCGAGAAAACGAGAGCAGGCGATTCAGCCTAGAGAGAGACAGACTACATAGTAAATATACCCCCACTACTCAGGCTCCCTCCTCTCTGCTAAGGGTTAGGGTTAGGGTTAGGGTTAGGGTTAGGGTAAGGGTTAGGGTTAGGGTTAGGGTTAGGGTTAGGGTGAATAGGGGAAACAGGTAGAGAGAGAGACAGACTACATTAGGGTTAGGGTGAATAGGGGAAACAGGTAGAGAGAGAGACAGACTACATAGTAAATATACCCTCACTACTCAGGCTCCCTCCTCTCTGCTAAGGAGCAAACCAGCAACGCGACAGCAAACGTGCCACTGCAGCCCACAACAACCCAGCATAAAATGTATATCAATATCAATATCAATAAGAATGCTTCTTGCTCAGGATGAAAATGATGGAGGCTGGCTCATGTTGGGTTAATTAGACTAATGAAAGCATGGTTAGTATAACAGTGGTAACAGTAAGTAGTTAGCTGCCTCGATACCCGGTGTGTTTGCCTTTCATGCATCTGCACCCAGTGTTAGCCCACCCATGCACATTAGTGTGTGTGCATACGTGATCGTGCATGCGTGCGCGCGTGTGTGTGTGTGTGTTTTTGCGCGCGTGAGTGCATGCAAATATCTCCTTCACGGGTTTATGGAATACAACCTCGAAGCTTGTCTCTTGGAAGCGCGGGGGCTTCGGCGGTCGTGGCGGCAGTGCAGCGTGACCGTTCACCTGAGGCTCGCTCACCAGCGCCACCTGCCCTTGATCCTCGCTTGCTGGCGCCACCTGTCCATGAGCCTCGCTTGCTGGCGCCACCTGCACATGATCTTCACTTACTGGCACCACCTGCCAACGATCCTCGTTCGAGGGCGCCACCTGCCCATGATCCTCACTCGAGGGCGCCACCTGTCCGTGATCCTCGTTTAATGGCGCCGATCCGCACACCGCCAGCATCGGCTCGTCCTCTGCCGTCGTCATGGCGATGTGATGCTCAGCATCCGCATCCGGCTCGTCGACGTCGGTGCGCGTCAGGATGATCTCGTCGCCGTCCGGTGAGCGAATCACCGTGACGACCTGTCCGTCGACCTCGCTCGTATCCACGGCAATGTCGTCGCCGCCCCGCGTCGTCGTCGTCACCGTCGTCGTCACCGCGTCGTCCGTCACATCGGTCGTCACTTGTATCAGCGTGTCGCCGCCACCTCCATCCTCCTCCGCCATCATCCCTCCAGCCTCTTCCATCGACAACACGCCGCTGTCCGAACCCTGGCTCGGTGGCTCCCCCAGCGGGGAGACGTCCATCGCGTCGGTGGCGCCGCCTACGTGCGAATCGGCGGTTTTTCCGTCGACGGCCGTTAGCACTTCGTTGACGAGGTCGTTCGTGATGACGTCATTCTCGCCGTCATAGACTGTCGCCTGGGTCGCCATCGCCAGCTAGCGGTGGGGTTAGTGACGGGAAGCTTACGGTTTGTTGCTAATCACCGCGCGGCAGTCTACACTAGAAGAAACGGTGTTTGCACAATGACTCACCTACCCTTAGCAGTGACCATCGCCTTACGTAGTGACCATCGTCTTACGTAGTGACCACCAGCCTAAGCAGTGACCATTGCCTAAGCAGTGACCACCAGCCAAAGCAGTGACCATTCCCTCAGCAGTGATCACCGGCCTAAGCACTGACCACTGCCCTAAACAGTGACCACTACCCTAAGGAATGACCACTACCCTAAGCAGTAACGACTCGCTACGCAGTAACCACTATCCAAGCAGTGTCCACTGGCTGCACAGTCACCACAACCCAAGCAGTGAAAACTTGCTACGCAGAAACCAACCAACCAATCAACCAACCAACCAACCAACCAACCAACCAACCAACCAACCAACCAACCAACCAACCAACCACTCAAGCTGTGAACAACGCCTTTGCGACCACACACGTTACGATTGGCCCGAGCAGAGAAGATTAAACGCTGCAACCCTGGCTTCACTCCAACCTGCAATCGAATGAGCATCGCATCGCACGCGAGACCAAACTCACATGCCGCTAAAAACAGTGTGTGTTGCAACAACGAACAGCAAAAATCAACGAGAGAGACAGAGAGAGAGAGAGAGAGAAAGAGAGAAAGAGAGAGAGAGAGAGAAAAAGAGAAAAAGAGAGAGAGAGAGAGAGAGAGAGAGAGAAA
>NW_014577231.1:331306-332559 GCF_000485595.1 Priapulus caudatus
GAGAGAGAGAGAGAGAGAGAGAGAGAGAGAGAGAGAGAGAGAGAGAGAGAGAGAGAAAAAAAAGCAGCACCAAATCGAGCCTAGACGACTGACACCAACGCCATAGATTTAACCAATAAACATCCACAAATCTCAACCAAAAACGATTCTACCATTAACGATCGAATCGACACCAATCTCCCAGACCAGCCACCGTCTCGTGACGGCTATGATTTCACGCGATCTGGCCGACAGTCTCTTACCGCCGGCGCGTCATACGGTTCATTGACGTTACCCCGCAGTACCCATCGACCGGCTGCTGTTAGAACTTAGAGTGCTCTCTCCGGCTCAACGAAAGACGGCACGCACGCAAAGAACGCAAAAACATCCCAAAAATACCTCATCTCCCACTCACGCTATGAGCTCCCCCCCTCCCCCTCCTCCCCCGCTACACCGCCGCCAGCTGCTGGCTACGCTCTCCTATATCTCTCCTAGATTTTTGTACTTTATACAAGTATAATTATAATCGAATACAAAGGATCTGGAGTAGCTGTGTCACTATAGAACACTGTATGAACTCTGTTGATACGGCTTTAGACGATGATGGTGACGATTACGGTGCTGATGATGACGATTACGACGCTGATGATGACGATTAAGACGCTGATGATGACGATTACGACGCTGATGATGACAATGGTAATGATGATAACGACGACGGTGGCGGCGGCGGCGATGATGACGATGACAATGACACGCATACGGCGCGTGACTCACGTATTGCAATAACCACCGCGGATGTATAACAGCGCATGCTGTTGCCACAACTCAGCATTGATATTAATAGCAGAGCAAACGCAGAATCGTTGAATAATAATCCCACACACCATTCATTCCCACGCACCGCCCGTCTGCGCTGTCTGCGCGCAGCAGAGGTTGAGAGGATCCGTTTCAGCACAGCAAAAAAAAACACACACAAAGAAACCTTCGCACACAGGCACTTGAAGCGTTTCAATAAAATATAATGCCAACTAAATACGAAATCTATTTACTACCAAATTCTTAATGTTTCTATACTCTCTTTCACCTACTCTCTAAATGTTAAAGATTGACTATTCAATCTTTCGGATTGAAATTTAGATCTTTACAAGATTCAAGTTAGGGACTAATCCTTACCGATTGAAATTCACTCTTTCAAAAGATTTAAAATATCAACTCTTTCAAAGAGTGAATAAATGACTCTTCCTAGATTGACTATCAACTCTTTATAGATT
>NW_014577231.1:332643-334925 GCF_000485595.1 Priapulus caudatus
ATCCTACGTCCAACCATACGCTGCGAAAGCAATGGCGCCGGCAGCGTATGGTTGGACGTAGGATTTGGACGGAATTTACAGGAAACTGTCGGCAATAATAGGTGAAAGAGAGTATAGAAACATTAAGAATTTGGTAGTAAATAGATTTCGTATTTAGTTAGCATTATATTTTATTGAAACGCTTCAAGTGCCTGTGCCTTCGCAGCTGACGGGAAACCCTTTGCTTTCTCCTGTGAACGTGATTAATGTTGACTATTGAGCGACGCTGGCGCCCTCCCATGGCGTGTTGAGCAGCGGAGGCGGGGCGGTGTTCCCAGCAGACGCCGTGGGGGAGCGGGTAACCAGACGACTCTCACATTCCAAGACCCTGAGCTGTTCGTCTGCTGCAAGCTGCTAGCTCACGAGAGCACGCACGCGCACGTACATGCACGCCCACACACAAGCACGCACGCACGCGCACATGCATGCGCACGTATGTACACACGAACACACACAGAAGAGACGCACATAGTACACGTACACGTGGAAGACGCACACGCGCGCACAGACCAGCGCACACACACATACGCACACACGCACGCACACACACATACGCACACACGCACGCACGCACGCACACGTACACACACACGCTGGGAGAAAACCTTGCGAGAAATCACAACAGCAGCAGCACTAATAAATGGACCGTAGCGTTGGCAGCGATACACGCACGCTCTCTACGACGCCTAGCGCGCACAAGGACAACGCCAAAACTCGCGCCCGACTCCCCCAACCCACAACATCCACACCCACGCACACACACACACCCACGCGCGCGTACACACACACGCACGCGCACACGCCCACGCGCGCGCACACACATATACACGCACGCACACGCGCACACGCCCCCCCCCACGCACACACACACGCACGCGAGCGCGTTCTAGTTTCGCGTTGCCTTCTTAACAGCCAGAAGGACACAAAGACCCTCATTGAATCCACCGCGCCCCCCACCTCGGCACACACAGACCTCGGCACACACAGACCCGAGCAACTATAGCTAGCTAGCTCTACTACTATTGCAACAGTTCGCACCGAGCACAGATTACGCCCTGTAGCTACAAGTATAAGTAACTAGGCTGTAGCAGCCACTCCGCTGGAATCTCGGCCACCGCTAAGTCCCCTCCGCGGGCCCTTTGTGGAGAGAAAGTTGGCGCGAACGTGGAGAAGGGGGCGCGTTATAACCTGACACCTCTCACCTAGCTAGCAGCTTTCTCCCTTAGTGTCGCTGGACGGTAAACTGCACACCTGCGACACCTCTGGGTACCTTTGGCAGGTATACGCGAGCCTCGTGTAGAACATACATATATACAGTCGGCGGCACGCGTCAGACCGCTAACCACTTGGTGACGATAGATAGAACTACATTATACTCCATCTCCTCGACAGAAACCCCTAACTCATCCACCCGGTGATATAATACGGCTTAGTATACACTGTGTTCGCCCACACAGCACACCGCCAACACATCAACCCAACGATATGTTACGACTTCAGTTTGACACTCAGTATCTTTCCGGAAGCTTTCGGAATGTCCTCGTAATCAGATTCTACACCGCGAGTAGACGGCAGACGTATATGCAATGATGGCTATCTATCACCTAAACTCGCGCCAACGTCTACCGCAGATATTCTTCCTCTTTACCCTGGTAATTAATGAAATTGATGATCGAAAATTTTACGATTAAAAGTGAAATGAATTCTAGCATATCAC
Organism: Priapulus caudatus; assembly: GCF_000485595.1. NCBI lineage: Eukaryota > Metazoa > Priapulida > Priapulimorpha > Priapulimorphida > Priapulidae > Priapulus > Priapulus caudatus. The sequence continues at coordinate 334,400 of NW_014577231.1, forward strand.
GCGCGCACCACTTGTGTAAACACCAGTAGCAGCAGCAGCTGCGCGCGCCACGCTTGCTCCATCTCTTGCTCTCGTTTTTGCCCCTCATCGTCATTTAATTATCTTCCTCATCGATTCATTTTTCGTCAGTCAGTACCTAGAGAAATAATCACAAATCCATCCTGCCCCCATACCAAGTCTCACAAGTAAGATAGGCAGCAGCAGCAGCAGTATCAGCAGCAGCAGCAACAGCAGCAGCACCACCACCATCACCAGTAGCAGCAGTAGCAGCAGCAACAACAACAACAACAGCAGCAGCAGCAGCAGCAGCAGCAGCAGCAGCGGCGGCACCATTAACCTCTTTCATCCGGCTATCATTCACGGCAGCTGCGCACTCGCTTTAGCAGACCAGCCACGGTTTCATGAAGCCTAGCATCCCTCCCAGCATCCTAACATGAAGCCTAGCATCCCTCCCAGCATCCTAACATGAAGCCTAGCATCCCTCCCAGCATCCTAACATGAAGCCTAGCATCCCTCCCAGCATTCT
>NW_014577231.1:336022-340635 GCF_000485595.1 Priapulus caudatus
GAGAGAGAGAGAGAGACACAGAAAGATAGAAGGGAAAGAGAGGAAGAGAGAGAGAGAGAGAGAGCGAGAGAGAGAGAGCGAGAGAGAGAAGCCAACTCTAGCAATGCGATGCTACTATATATACTGCCTGCACTGCTGAAGCTTTGCATACCGTGAACACACATCACGACAAAGGCCCCCAGCTCTAAAACCTACGATGTGAAATCTTAAAGACCTACTAATCTCTAATCGAGCTCCCCCCTCCCTCGTTATTTCCCTAGCAATTTCGGCTGTTGCCACATTGTAACATTAAGCTGGCAGCAGTAAGCCTCCTACTCCCTAGCAAAACCTTTCTAGAACGACGGAAATACAACGCCTCCATGCCAACTCCGAGCACAAACACCGGCACCAATAAAACCATTCACACACCCTGCTCATAATATACTTGCACTAGTCCTACTCCCCGGGGCACACTAGCGTTTCCTAGAAACAACTTACGGTCTACTACTATGAATGCTACATTGCATCTCTTATCGTTCCACACATCTATATGCGTGTGCTGGCATCATTATAGCGGACAGCGAATTCGTAGCTAGGTGGGTGGCCACTACGTAAGCTCTTACCTCGCATCTGAACAAAAACTGAACCCCCAACGCCAACGTTAACAAATCCCACTCTGGCTACACCACCAAACAATAAACACATTTTTCCATTCTATCCAAGGGCTATTGCAGTCTCTAGTAGTACCCTGGATATCCCAGCACGAAGCTAAATGGCCTGGTACTGTCGTGGATATCCCAGCGCCACTTCCTAACACGCTGGAACACAGAGTATAGTCTAGGATAAGCAAGAAGAGCAACAACAACAACGAAGACGACGACGACAACAACAACAATAACAGCAACAACAACAACGAGGACGACGACAGCAAAAACAGTATCCAATAGACTACTGCTAGAAGAAGGGTGCCTTCAAGGATCCTCGCAATGCACGTCTCAGCGGCCTGAGATGTTCACAGACAATTGATCTTATAATTACATACCAGAGAGACGCACGCCACTATGCGATGTCTAGCACCAACCTAACCTACATCTTTCTCTCCGCCTTTCTCACCCCCTCTCTCATTCACGCTCTCTTGCTCACTCTGTCAGTCTGTCTGTCTCTCTCTCTCTCTCTCTCGTTCTTTCTCACCTCTCTCTCTCGTTCGTTCTTTCCCACCCCTCTCTCTCGCTCGCGCTCTCCATGTCTCTCTCACACACACTTCCCCCCTCCCTCTCTTTCTCGCTCTCTCACACACTTTTGCATCAAGCAGTCAACCGCGCACGGCTGTGCGCGACTGCGACTGCACACTGAGACTACAGAGACGCCGACCATCCTAGACTGCCACCAAGCACGCCAGTGTCACCCGTACACGGGCAGTGTGATGAGATGGTGACGGACGTCTAGAATTACTGCTAGTCTCTGTCTCAAGGCCGAGAGTTTTTCCAACGCGATTGCCCGGGAACTCTTTTCATAAAATCCTGCCTCGGTCTGCTCAGTAGCTCAGTCTCCAGCTGAGCACACGAGTGAGAAAGAAGGTGGGAAAGGGCGAGAGAAAGTAAGAGAGAGAGAGAGCGAGAGCGCAAGAGAAAGAGAGCGAGAGAGAGAGAGAAAGACGAGAGAAACAAGAACGAGGAAAAAGAGAAGAGCGAGAGGAAGAGAGAGACGAGAGGGAGACTAGAGAGAGGAGACGAGGAGAAGACGAGAGAGAGAGAGAGAGAGAGAGAGAGAGTAAGGAAAAGACAGTGTGAGAGAGAAAGAGAGAGAGAGGCAGAGAGGCAGACAGACAGACAGACAGACAGACAGACAGACAGACACGGACATAGAAACCGGGTCGGCGAGTGAGAAAGGGAATGCGAGAAAGAGAAGAGTGGCAAGACGAAAGGGGGTTGCCGGGTGTGCCTGGTGCCAGAGTGGTTGCAATCCATCACTGCTGAGCAAAACAGATTACACACTGACGCGATGTTTACGGTAAGAAACAGCTGCGCATAATCACACTGTAGCTCAACTTTCCTCACAACACGCCCATAATTCATGAAAGATCGCATACCTCAGATGCCCCTCAAACGTCTCAAAACTCAAAGCTAACCTTGCGTCTGGCAGTCGAGACTGGAGCGAGTCCATAATAAATTATACCTCTTATATACCCATAAATATCCCTGCCCTTCCACACACACACCCACCCACCCACAGGGACCTGAGGTGAAAAAAAGAGGCGAAAATAAAAATGTGTTATACTATAAAAAGACAAGCTTCTCTTTATATATAACACATTTTTATTTTCGCCTTTTTTTCGCCTCAGGTCCCTGTGCACACACCTGCCACTATCACACACACCTGCACCTGCCTTACCTGTCACCATCACACATACAGGTCTACCCTTACCTTATCACACGAAATGTATTTACTACCAAAGGCTTAATGTTTCTCTGTGCGAAATGTATTTACTACCAAAGTTGTAATGTTTCTCTACAGAGAAACATTAAGACTTTGGTAGTAAATACATTTCGTGTTTATTTACCATTATTTTTATTGAGACGTTCCAAGTGCCTGTGGTCCCACATGCAACTATCCCCCACCCCACCCCACCACCACCACCACCACCCCTACCACCACCACCACCACCACCAACGGTACTTCCTCTAGCTCTAGTACTATAGCCCGCGTTCATAAACTGCCGCAGGCAGAGATAATATAGCCTGCGGCAGTTTATGAACGCGGGCTATAGTACTACTACTAGAGCTATATACTTCCTCGTGATAAGAATTTACTCGTCTTACTCTTCTTCTCCCAAGATTTCCCTTCGTGACGAGAATTTCGCCAATATTCGCATACAACGTGTGGCTAGGAGTGTCACAATATAGACTATCTAGTCTATATTGTGACACTCCTGGCGTAACTATACATCGTAGCAGTGGAAGACAACTCCGACATCACCCGAAACTCCATGGCTCTACCACACCGCCAGGAGGCGTGAGCGAGCTGCCGTCAGCGAGGCGTATTCCGCACTTGAGCGCATGACTCACATTCACTTCTCCGGCGGAAACGAACAAATAAGCAAGGCATTCCTAAGCAGACGAGAGCGGCGCGGCGCGCGGCAACATCCGCGACACGAAAGCAAAACACACGAACATCATCATCACGCGCATGCGCCGTCAATCGCCGCGTCGCTGACGTCCGTCGACGTTTGCACCACTCGCCCGATGTGTTGTCCTGTGTAATCCTGTGTCACACACTGTCCTAGACCACGTGCCTTCCCCCACTGTCCTGGACATGTGCTGTCCCACACTGCCACACCTACTTGTTGTTGTCCCACACTGTCACACACACTTGCTGGGTGTCTCGCACTGTCCTCCTGTAGGCTATAGTTGCTGTCCCACCGTGACAACCCTCGGTGGCTGCCCGCACACTCACTGTGTCAGACTCAGACAGTCGGAATATGAACAACAACAACAGCAGCAGCAGCAGCATAGAGCAGAAAACAGACACCCGCGACGTCTCAGATTTCGACGTCGGTGAAAATATCGTTCTATACAGCCCGCATGCGCACATTCCTAGCAACAGCCTATCCCCATCATCATCATCATCTGTCACCGCTACTCGTCTCTCACACTCACACAGCCGAGATCGCTACCACGAGATGATAGAACGAGAGAGACGGGATCCTTCCAACCTCGTTGCAGCCGCACTTGTACGCGCAGACACACACAGTTACAGGAGTCGCACCGCCCACCGACCAGCTTTCTCTCTAGTGGTCCGTGGCTGCCGACCGAACCAAGCCGAGATCAACAGGCATATCTGGCAAGGTCGAGCCGCTGGCGGTACGGGGGGCAGCGGCAGAGGGACAGGGACATAACACACGATGTACGGTAATAGCGACTGTGTTACGTATGACTACGGAGAAAGCGCACGCTGCTACGCTAGTGAGAGATTAAGAAAGAACGCGAGACAACGAGATAGATAGTTACATAAAGCGTGAGATAGAGAGAGAGTGAGAGAGAGAGAGGGAGAGAGAGAGAGAGAGAGAGAGAGAGGAAGAGAGAGAGGGGGAAGGAGAGAAATAAGAGAGCGGATTAGGGAGCGAACAACGCTTAGGCAATCCCCTGCGAGTCTGCGACTATGTCCCGCGGTCACCCCTACACCCGCGCTGGATACTAGTTCCTCGGTCGGGGAGCTCCTGTGTAAATACTTACGCCCGCACATGTTTTAGGGAGAAATGCTATTTCTGGGATTGTACCAGCGAGTGGCGGCGACATCCATCCATCCATCCATCCATCCATCCTGCAGGCTCGCGTGCACTAGCGTGCACACGCGCAAGCTCCACACACACAGACACAGACACACACACGCACGCACGCGCGCGCGCGCACGCACGCACGCACGCACGCACGCACGCACGCACACACACACACACACACACACAACCCATGGCTCCTCCTCGATGCACGCGCGCGCGAGCGCATGCTGGGCCATTACACACAAAGCACGAGCAACAAACATATAGCCATGCAGCCAGCATCTGCGGGAATGCAACCCGCATCTATATACCAGCAGAGCTTTCTCTCTCTCGCTCTCTCTCTCTCTCTCTCTCTCTC
>NW_014577231.1:341121-343785 GCF_000485595.1 Priapulus caudatus
CTCTCTCTCTCTCTCTCTCTCTCTCTCTCTCTCTCTCTCTCTCTCTCTCTCTCTCTCTCTCTCTCTCTCTCTCTCTCTGTCTGTCTGTCTGTCTGTCTCTGTCTCTGTCTCTGTCTCTGTCTCTCTCTCTCTCTCTCTCTCCCTCTAAACGTCGACCTCCCGCGCAGTTTTCCGTCGGAGAGGGAAACAGGGGAATTAACGAGCCCCAGTTATACCCTCCCCCCGCACACACGCCGCATGCACGCACACACACACCGCATGCACGCACACCGCTATTTATACCGCCTACGTATCTATCCCGCGCTGCTCTGACGTTAAATGCAATCTGTCCGTACGCATGCAGGAAGGTTGGCTTCCCAGCACGCGCGCAACTTGTATTACGCGTAAAAATCCCCGATACGAAGTCGCTTGTATTATAGCGAGCAGGAAGGATTGTATAACGAGGAACACACGTAAGAAGTGCGCGAGAAAGATGAGCGCGCGAAACTCGGCGGGAATGAAGAAAAAACGTGGACGATACGTCACCGCAGCGGCGTAAGCCTCTTGGTACGTGTACATGACGACGCGTGGGTGGGTGAGTGCGTGAGTGGGGTTGTTCCCCTCCGTGTTGCGCACAAACGCCTTCCTCCTCCTCCTTCTTCTCCTCCGTGATCCACGAACTTGGCTCAGTGAGAACGCCCTCCGAGGCTCGAACCACGTGCTGCTCGGCTTTCTTAAATCCTGGCGAGACTTGAACCACGCACTCGAGCTTCCTGAATCCCTACGACGCTCGAACCACAGGAAAGAACGTGTGTCCGCGTCAGGCGAGAGAGAGCGTCAAGCACACACCGGCTGTTCGCGTCTGCCACCAGGGTCGTGACTACGGGCGCCGCCGCCGCCGTCGGTGATGCTGATGCTGAGGATGCGGATGAAGATGCTGCTGCTGGTACTGATGCTGCTGCTGCTGCTGCTGAAGCCCCGACGGCGACGTAAATAAACCAGCCGCGTCTGCCTGCATGCCGCCCCCGTCGAAATATCACCCATCACCCATCGCCCATGTACGTACACACTAACGCACGTACGCACGCACGTGTTATACCAATACCACTCCTGCTGCCGCTGGAGGTAGAAGCCACCACCTGTGCAGCGTCTACCCAACCAACAAGTATAAGAAGGAGAAGGAGGAGAAGGAAGAGGGGAAGGAAGAAGAAGAGCTGGAGGAGGTAGATCTGGAGGAGGTGGATGTGGAGGAGGAGGAGCAGGAGGAGGAGAAGGAGGAGAAGAAAGAGGAAGAAGAAGGGGTGATCCGTGGCGAGGCCATGTGGGCCGTCGGTGGGCAGGGATGGAGGGACATGCCGCCGATATCCATACCACGGGAATAAAAAACACCAGCACGTATCACGCCAAAAAACAGCAACTTGTGCTTCAAGTGAGCTTCAAATTTACGATGCCAGCTGCATGCGCACATGTCACGAGCGCGCGGGGAGGGGGACATGCGCGCACACACGTACGGACGCACGCACGCAAGAACGAACGCACGCACACACGCACGTACGTACGCAAGAACGAACGAACACACACGCACGCACGCACGAACGCACGCACGCAAGAACGAACGAACGAACAAACGAACGAACGAAAGAACACACACGCACGCACGCACGCACGCACGCAAGAACGAACGAACGGAGCCTCATTTCTCCCCCAAGCCGTCCTACTTCGCATTGCGGGTCATAGCTTTGTTTACCGTTCCAGTACATGACCGACAACGAACACGCGAAAGAAACATTTCACCACACTCCGTCTCGTCTAGAATCCCCGATGCCTGCACAACTGAATACCGATCAACAAGGACCCACTAACTAGAATCAAGACAAACGAATCATTTCCACTGCCTTTTAAGAAGCTTGCCCCAATTTATATAGCCGTATATATCGTCTATAGAGCCTTCTCCTAATACCTGTCGTAGCAGAACGCTTTACAGAACGGACACCCGTATATGAAGGACATTTTTTTGCGTTTATCATCATGATAATTAAACAGTGAAACCGCCTCTATATAATCGACGTCTGGTTATATAGTGCATTTTTTTAAGATTTACTTGAGTGGCCTTGCTATACAGGGTTTGACTGTAGCTGCTTTGAAAGAACGGTTTTTCCGACGGACTAGCGCTACGACACGTGAATGCACTCACCCGCACTGCCCTGCTGACAACTAGCACACGTGTACACCTCTCACAGCACCCTACACCTCTACTGTCTTCACCTCTTAGAGGGTACTGGTAAACACCGATGACACACTTATCTCAATCGCCCATCTTCCTTCCCTCCCACCTCGTCACGAATTCGTTTCTAACTACAACAGCTACCATCTCCTCACTTTGTTTTTTCCCACAAACTACTTTGCTGGCTGTATCGGGAACAGCATAGGTGAGATAGCGCGCAAAGATTCAGTCGTGATTCGCCTACTGTGTGACGCTCTAGACCATTCGCCTTTACTTCCTGTAGAGTATGCCAGCCATTTGGAAGAGTGCCCGAAATGAGGGGCACAGTAGCACTCGTGCAAAACTTCGTAAGATCATAAACATGCACATGAAATGTGATAGAGAGAGAGAGAGAGAGAGAGAGAGAGAGAGAGAGAGAGAGAGAGAGAGAGAGAGAGAGAGAGAGAGAGAGAGAGAGAGAG
>NW_014577231.1:344082-344914 GCF_000485595.1 Priapulus caudatus
GAGAGAGAGAGAGAGAGAGAGAGAGAGAGAGAGAGAGAGAGAGAGAGAGAGAGAGAGAGAGAGAGAGAGAGAGAGAGAGAGACATAGGGAAGAGGAGAGGCGTGACGAAGAGAGCAATAAAGATAAAAAAAAGAAGAAAGAATGAGAGAAACCAGAACCAAGAAAGAAGAAGGATGATTAACCAGGAAGTTGCCAGGACACCATGATAGGCAGGAAGGGCAATGCGCAAACCCTCCTAACTAACTAACTAACCACCCCAAACCCAACACATCTCTCAACCCACATACCCCGAGCGATTTATTTCAACTTACCGCCACCGGCAGTCACAGGGGGCGCCTCGTTCGCGCCGCCATCTTCGATCTTCTTCACCTCGACAGCTGTTGACTCAATCTCCTTAGCCTTGTCCTCGGTAGCCTTCTCCTCGTCCCTACAAACAAGCGAACAGCTTGAAATCTCCGAGCCACTTTCAGGTGCCTAAGGTGCATTCTATATTTTTTATTATTTCCTTTAATTTTTTCCTTTACGAAGGTAAATAAATATCAACTAAATGTAACAAACATCAGAACAAAACATCCCTTTAGCATAATCCTATCCGGCACATGCTTTATTTCTCAAAAAAGCAAAAAATCAACAACTTCAAAAAAGAAATTTCAAAAAATCTCATTCCCTTGATGATTTTGGGCCACCACCCCCACCCTTTCCCAAGGAATATTCCCGGGTGGTGAGACGGGAGCAGCATGGGGAGGGGAGGTGAAGAGTGAGGAGGTGGGGAGCAGGAGGGAGAGGCGGAGAGGATGTGAGGAGGACGTACGCTATGTGGTCGGTGATGCTA
>NW_014577231.1:344924-353616 GCF_000485595.1 Priapulus caudatus
ATAGGGAAGAGGAGAGGCGTGACGAAGAGAGCAATAAAGATAAAAAAAGAAGAAAGAATGAGAGAAACCAGAACCAAGAAAGAAGAAGGATGATTAACCAGGAAGTTGCCAGGACACCATGATAGGCAGGAAGGGCAATGCGCAAACCCTCCTAACTAACTAACTAACCACCCCAAACCCAACACATCTCTCAACCCACATACCCCGAGCGATTTATTTCAACTTACCGCCACCGGCAGTCACAGGGGGCGCCTCGTTCGCGCCGCCATCTTCGATCTTCTTCACCTCGACAGCTGTTGACTCAATCTCCTTAGCCTTGTCCTCGGTAGCCTTCTCCTCGTCCCTACAAACAAGCGAACAGCTTGAAATCTCCGAGCCACTTTCAGGTGCCTAAGGTGCATTCTATATTTTTTATTATTTCCTTTAATTTTTTCTTTACGAAGGTAAATAAATATCAACTAAATGTAACAAACATCAGAACAAAACATCCCTTTAGCATAATCCTATCCGGCACATGCTTTATTTCTCAAAAAAGCAAAAAATCAACAACTTCAAAAAAGAAATTTCAAAAAATCTCATTCCCTTGATGATTTTGGGCCACCACCCCCACCCTTTCCCAAGGAATATTCCCGGGTGGTGAGACGGGAGCAGCATGGAGAGGGGAGGTGAAGAGTGAGGAGGTGGGGAGCAGGAGGGAGAGGCAGAGGGGAGGTGAAGAGTGAGGAGGTGGGGAGCAGGAGGGAGAGGTAGAGGGGAGGTGAAGAGTGAGGAGGTGGGGAGCAGGAGGGAGAGGCAGAGGGGAGGTGAAGAGGTGAAGAGCAGGAGCAGGAGGGGAAGGGGAGGTGAGGAGGTGGGGAGCAGGAGCAGGAGGGGAAGGGGAGGTGAGGAGGTGGGGATCAGGAGCAGGAGGGGAAGGGGAGGTGAGGAGGTGGGGATCAGGAGGGAGAGGCGGAGGGGAGGTGAAGAAGTGGGGAGCAGGAGGGATAGGCGAAGGGGAGGGGAAGAATGAGGAGGTGGGGAGCAGGAGGGAGAGGCGGAGGGGAGGTGAAGAATGAGGTGGGGAGCAGGAGGGAGGGGAGGAAGGGAGGTGAGGAGGTGGGGAGCAGGAGGGAGAGGCGGAGGGAAGGTGAGGAGGTGGAGAGCAGGAGGGAGGGGAGGAAGGGAGGTGAGGAGGTGGGGAGCAGGAGGGAGAGGCGGAGAGGATGTGAGGAGGACGTACGCTATGTGGTCGGTGATGCTATCCTGCGTGATGTCTCCCGTCATCTCTCCGGGAGTCGACTCATCGACGGGCTTCTCCCCTTCCTCCGTCTTCTCCTCGGCCTCTCCCTCCTTCTCCGGCTCGGCCTTCCCCTCTTCCTCCTTCGCTTCCTCTTTCTTCTCTTCGGCGGCAGGCCTGAGGAAGAAAGCCGTCGTTATTTTCCCTTCTCGCGTCGGGGAACAGATATTTACATTAAAGGTTTAGCTAAAAAGACAATAATATCTACGATACGCACACACGCACTGCCAACCAGTGTCAAAAAAATCCCTTGGATCAAGTTCTCAGCTATTGATAGCGTCTCTCTTATTTAAATAGCAAACAATCCATAATCATAAGAAACAGTTAATAAACAGTTCTTTGTTGCTCGTCTTTAGAGACAATTTCCGACCTTTTCCGATTGAGAATGCGTTATATCTGCCGGATACATGCGCAAGGTGAAGAGAGCCTATCAGCAAACGTTGTTTTACATGCTGTTTTTCTTTGCACTCTCTCAATTTCTGCCGCAATAGTAAACGGTCCGTACTACTTGGTAATTTATTTTCGCGGTTTGTATTCGAAATTGGATACGCGCACGCATACACCCACCCACACACGTGACCGACGCACGTACGCGCACGTAAACGCTCGGTCTAAAAATTCTAAAAATGTCTTAGCGTAACAAATATTCCAGATTATATGTTATTAATACGACAGAGAAGCCTGTGGTTTTTCTGCTAACAAAGTAAGAACGCTTGTTTCTTCATCTTTGTTTAGCACATGTTTGTTAATCTAGCATGTGATGATTTCACGTTCTTTGATCACTGGTTGACCATCTTGGTTCAAGCCCTCAAATTGCCCTGTTAACTCCCCTTCTCATATCAGCATCCCTCCAGGAATCACACAAGCACTAGCTATACTCATGCTTCCACAGCTCTTACTACCGCGTGAATGATTCACACACACACCAGCTCTTGCTTTAACACCTTACTAGCTACCCTTCTTAATATCCCTCTTAAATTCTCCTCCCGCTACCTAATCACTGGCTACTCATGTTTCCACTGCACTTACTACTGCATACATGAATGATTCACACACCAGCTCTTGCTAGTGATTACGTCACCGTAAATAGTAAAAAATAAAAAATAAATTTCCACTTTTTCACAAAATATAAGTAATTCTGTTCACTTTTTATGGTTAAATTGCTGCATTATACTTCTTATTTTACTATATTGTTCGATGTGAACATACACTCGTGACGCATACATAGCCCATAGCAAGCAATTAATGTCAGAAACACTAATATCAAATCGTCCAGGTTTTTTTGGATTTTTAACTAGTTGAGAAACAATCTTATCAGGTAAGAAATTAAGAATTTGACGATATGTTTAGTATTTAAAAAAATTTAGTATTTTTAAATTTTTCAACAAAAATTTCACAAATTTTACCATAGAAAATTCGTGACGTAATCAATTTAACACCTACTAGCTACCCTTCTCAATATCCCGCCTAGATTCCCCCCCCCCCCACTGCCTACCTATACTAGCTCCCCAGACTACAAACACCATCAGCTACACTCACGCTTCGGCTGCCTCGACCTTGCCCTTGACCTTCGCGGCTTCCTCCGTCTCCACGGTGACCTCGGGCTTGGGCTGCGGCGGCGGCGGTCGCATGCCCTCAGCGAGCTCTAGCACACAGGTGGCGTCAGTGACCATGTGTGGGCAGAGCGAGAAGCGGACGAACTCGCTCGCGGAGCTCAGGTACATGCCCTCGCCGTCCTGTGTGAAGACAGTCGAGCCGATGCCGCTGAAATAACACGGAGTGAGGGAATAGATTGATTAATGAATTAATTAATGAATTAATGAATTAATTTATGTAATTTAATATGTAACTTATGTAACTAATTTATTAAATAATGAAAAATAATGAAATAATTTACTAACTAACTGATATTATTACAAATCATTCTACAGCTCAACTTTTCACGTTCTCATCACTCCACTTCCCTGCATGACCGCTTGCACGCACTGCCCCCCTCCCCCACCCCACCCATGCACCATCGCAGCATCAGCAGCACACTCACTGGATGTCGTCCTTGCTCATGCACGCACTACCCCAACCTCCCACCCCACCCAACCTCCCACCCCACCCAACCAACCCCATCCCACCCCACCCCACCCCACCCACCCACGCATCCTCCCCCACCGACGCAGCATCAGCAGCACACTCACTGGATGTCATCCTTGCTCGTGCAGGGCTTCAGTATCTGCTTGCGCAGCTGAGGGATGCTATAGATGCTCAACTCTCCCAGCTGAGACATGCAGGTGAGACACCACTCGCTGTACTCTTCATCTGAAACATGAGGCCAATGCGGAGACATTGAGACATGTTGCGAGACAGCCTCGAAGAGTTAGCTGATCATTACGTCAGCGAGTGAGACACGAGGGGCCATTATGAGGGATTGTGTAATATATAAACATCTGCGTATAAGATTACAAGAAGACGTTATTCGATCGATACATATGTGATGTTGATTATAATGTAAAATATATGCTACGATATATGGTATATATATATATGGTATCTGATTAGATGATTATCAACTTTACTTTGGTCAAAAAAATATAGAGACAGACGTAGGAATTCAGTTAAACTAGAGCTGATGGGCAATTCCACATGGATGATAGTGAAATGCAGCACCTCTCGCCTACTTTTCCACACTTCCTATCGTGTTATTTGAGTTTACAAAAAAAGGTTTTACTACAATTCGCGTCTCTTATAAGTAACTATCACGTCACATAACCAGCTCTGCGCTGCATTCAACGCTGTTAGTGTCTGCGCTGCATTCAATGCTGTTAGTGTCTGCTCTGCGCGACAGAGGGCACTGCTGCAAACGTAAAAACTTCAAAACGCAAATCTTGCTGGCCGCATACTGAACAGCAAACGATAACAACATACGCATATCTCTCTCTCACTAGCAGCGCTATCATTCAGCAGCACTACACGCCAAACACACAGCAAAAAATATAGTCGAAGATGGCGATGCAAACGCCAGCAGCACGCCCCGAGCGAATGCTCGACAGACGCGGCACAGCACACAGTGAAGGCACACGGAACACACACGCAGAGAGAGACAGAACGAATAATGCTAGACGGTGTGACCAGGGGGCGCTAATCAGATAATAGCAAAACGTTAACTCAGAGAAAGCCGAGCGACTGCTGCCGGCCGCCCACTAACAGAGAGACATCGATCAACTAAGCCATGCTACACTTTTATTAAAATTATTCGATTCACACATCGTTCATGCCACATGCTTGCGCTGATAGATATGGATGCCGATCGTGGCGCCACCTACGCCCCGGCATCGGTGCGCGACAACAGCGCCACCTGCTGGGACGCAGATGGTGCAGTGTTGAACGTAAGCGTGAATCCAGTGAAAAAACGAAAAGCTGTAACAAGTGGTTTAGTCGTGAAGTGAAAAGCTCGCGACGCTGCATTATCGTTATGTACGCCTCTTGCCTTCCTTCTCGGACTCAGCCAGGGGCGGCTGTTCCTTCTGCTCCCCGCCCTCCCCGGCTGTTGCCTCCTTCGCCGGCTCTCCCTCCTCCGCTGCACAAAATCACACAATACTCGTGTACCGCACTGACCTCTATAAAGAACATTCATACTGCTGATGTATTTTGCTTACATATATATGTCTCTATGGATGTATCTATGGTGCTGGCATAGTCTAGGACCTTATACTGATCGCTGGTTTCATCTAATAACACAGTCTGCACCAAACGGAAACGGTCCTCTTCCTTCACACAGTGAATTATACACGTGTGTGCTTAACACTACCACCACTACGGATACATATTACGCGTATATATATGTATGTATATATATATATATATGTATACTTATATAGTACAAACCTCCATCCAAACACTCAACTAAATGCACTACGATTTACAAACAACACTGGCACAAACCCTAATAAATTGGAAAATGTAAAAACATTTTCACAACAAAACAGACCAGCAAAGGAGCTACAAGTAGACTTAAACCTAAGCATACTGTGAGTGTCGCACGCGCGTACGCACGCTAGGCTGCATACTGTCGCACGCGCGTACGCACGCTAGGCTGCATACTGTCGCACGCGCGTACGCACGCTAGGCTGCATACTGTCGCACGAGCGTACGCACGCTAGGCTGCATACTGTCGCACGCGCGTACGCACGCTAGAATACTGTCGCACGCACGTACGCACGCTAGCATACTGTCGCACGCACGTACGCACGCTAGCATACTGTCGCACGCACGTACGCACGCTAGGCTGCATACTGTCGCACGCGCGTACGCACGCTAGAATACTGTCGCACGCACGTACGCACGCTAGCATACTGTCGCACGCGCGTACGCACGCTAGGCTGCATACTGTCGCACGCACGTACGCACGCTAGCATACTGTACCACGCACGTACGCACGCTAGCATACTGTACCACGCACGTACGCACGCTAGAATACTGTCACACGCACGTACGCACGCTAGAATACTGTCGCACGCACGAACGCACGCTAGCATACTGTCGCACGCACGTACGCACGCTAGCATACTGTCGCACGCACGTACGCACGCTAGCATACTGTACCACGCACGTACGCACGAACGTACGCACGCTAGCATACTGTACCACGCACGTACGTACGCTAGCATACTGTCGCACGCACGTACGCATGCTAGGCTGCATACTGTCGCACGCACGCGCGTACGCTAGCATACTGTCGCACGCACGCGCGTACGCTAGGCTGCATACTGTCGCACGCACGCGCGTACGCTAGCATACTGTCGCACGCACGCGCGTACGCTAGGCTGCATACTGTCGCACGCACGTACGCTAGGCTGCATACTGTCGCACGCACGCGCGTACGCTAGCATACTGTCGCACGCACGCGCGTACGCTAGGCTGCATACTGTCGCACGCACGTACGCACGCTAGCATACTGTCGCACGCACGTACGCACGCACGTATACGCACGCTAGCACGTACGCTAAATCACCACAGCCGTTTTCTTAGCGGCAGTTATTCATTGCATAGGAGCACAGCCACAGCCACTGCCTCGAGCAACTATTGTGAAAAACGTTAGAAGCCCTGCCAATTCATGCTCGCTTTCTCGACGCGCACACGTGCACCTCTCTCTCACACACACGCACGCACGCACGCACGCGCGCACGCACGCACGCACGCGCGCACGCACGCACGCACACACACACACACACACACACACACACACATGCACCAGCACACTTACTTTTGCTGCTTGTGTATTTGACGAAGCCGATGCGTCTGACGAGGGAGCTGTGGTGCGACACCAGCTTGTACTTGCAATATGGCTTCAGGCTGGGCAAATGGAACACCTGAACAACACACAATGAGCATTCACATCACTGCTCACTATTTATTTCGAATCATTATATATCATATTATATCATATTATATTTCATTATGTTCGATTATTTTATATTATATGATTATCATTATATATTCATATGGTGTAACCAAAAATCTACACTAACATTAAAGGCATTACATGAGAGCTTGAGGTTTTACAATGTCGACTATCGTTTATCGTTTTAACCTATACTGTCACCACCTGTTTAAGCAACGAAAAGTACAGCTTGACAATAAACCGGTCATCGAAACTGCTGCGTTACTATCATGGCAATGTATCTCAGCAACGAAAAGTACAGCTCGACAATAAACCGGTCATCGAAACTACTGCATTACTATCAAATTCATCTCAAAATAAAATTTCAACATAGAAAAACTTCCGGACAAACCCTCGCCACCTCCCTAAACTGACCGCCGAAACTCTGCGATCTTCGCCCGACCTCGCACTGACCTTGAACTGCTCCATGGAGCAGATGATGACCTTGTGGTTGCCGTCCATGTTGGGTTCCTTTGCGATGTTCTTGCTGGCGGCTGCAGTGTCGGGTAGCGGGTAGTTGGCAGAGTCGATGACCTGGATCGCCATCACTGCTGCCTTGTGCTTGAGCTGAATCTCCTTGCCTGGTCACAAGGTAAAGTCAGATGTGAGGTGTGTGTGTGGAAGGGGGTTGTGTTGTGCGTGGTTGGTGTGTGTGTGTGTGTGTGTGTGCGTGCGTGCGTGCGCGCGTGTGCGTGTGCATGCGGGTGTCCATGCATGGTTCAATCTAAGAAAGAGTACTAGATCAAATAAATTTTTATCAACATTTTAAAATATACATTATAATATATAATAAATGATATATACACATATATAGCCCCTGATATTTGCTGAAGATTAGCAATGATTCTGATCATGTAAGTGTACACATAGTTGCCGGATAGAGTTGAGCTGCCGGTTACTATAGTTACCGAGTTGAGCTGATACAGCCTCCTCCTTCCTCTGCTCTGCATTCGGTATTGTCACTGTGTATATGTAGATGGCCCCCGAGCCGGTGCCCGCCCACAACGTAGGCGTGTTCGTGGTTCCTGCGGCAACAATCGGCAACACTCAGCAACAATTGGCAACAATCGACAGCAGTTTGCAACAACCAGCAAGAATTGAGAATCACGCAGCTGCAAGACGCTTCACATCGGGAGCAGATAATAGCAGATCTGTTCAGGAGATCTGTTCAGGAGCAAAATGATCCACACAAAGAATTCGCATCCACACTTAGCAGCTAGGGCGAGAATCAAAGCTGAACTGTGAACATTAGAGAGGGAATGTTCTGGTTTGAGATGTTACTTTCCCGAACATTGACGATGGAACTTTCTTGGTGTTAAGAGGTTAACAGTGGCAGTCATGTGTTCGTTGACAATTAACAAGGAATGTTCCAGTTAACTAGGTGTTCACTAACCATTACGAGAAATGTTTTAGCTAACAACGTGGTCACTGACAATTAACGAAGAATGTTCCAGCTAACGACGTGTTCACTGACCATTAACGAAGAATGTTCAAGCTAATGGCATATTCACTGACCATTAACAAGGATTGTATTAGCAAATGAGGTGTTCACTGACAATTAACGAAGAATGTTTTAGCTACGACATCTCCACTGATCATTAACGAACATTTTTCCAGTTAACGACGTGTACACTGACAATTAACGAAGAAAGTTTTAACTAACGACGCGTTCACTGACCATTAATGAAGAATGTTCAAGCTAACGACATCTCCACTGATCACTAACGAAAAATGTTCCAGTTAACGACGCATTTAATGACCATTAATGAAGATTAGTGCATGACGTGATAAATCGCTGCAATCTCATTGGATAACGCAGCAGGCACTATGAAGCGATAGTGCCCGCCTGAGCGGGCACTATCGCTTGCGCGACGCATTGTTATTATAACGCATTGTGTTTACGTCACGAATCTCCTGCGTCTGGGCGCCACGCAAGATTTTGGAATTAATCTAGCGTTTTGTTACATCGAATGCACCGGCAAATT
>NW_014577231.1:354390-366048 GCF_000485595.1 Priapulus caudatus
TTTACATCTCATTACCTCCTCCACTTCCTCCTTGCTGTTACTCTTCTCCTAACACTTCCATTTACCCTTCTTACCTCTCCTCCTACCCTCGCTTTTGGGCCTCCTCCACCTCTCTTCTCTCTCCTCCTACATCTCTTTTTACTTCCTCACCTCTGCCTCCTCTACTCTCTTCCTCCTAATCTCATTACCTCTCTCCAGCCTTCCTCCTCTCTTACGGGCTCTTCCTCCTAACCTCACTTTACCTCCCTCCACCCTTCCGCCCTCTTACTGTTCCTCTCATACACTTCCATTTACCTCTCTCGACCTTCCTCCTCCTCTTAAACAACCTCCTCTGTCCATCCTAGCATCCTTCATTTACCTTCCTCCACTTGCCGCCTCCTCTTACTCTTCTTCCTCCTACACCTCCCTTTACCTCCTCAACCTTCTGTGCCTCCTCTTACTCTCCTTTTCCTCGCATACATCTCATTAACCTCCTCGCACTCCTCCTCCTCTTACCGCTCTTCCTCCTACACCCTCATATACCTCTCACACCTTCCTCCTCCTCTACTCTTCCTCTCCTACACCTTCCTTTACCTCCTCCACCTTTTCCGCCTCCTTATCTCTCTTCTTCCTACACCTCCTTTGCCTCCTCCACCTTTATTCTCCTCTTCCTCTCACATCTCTTTTACCTCTGGGCTAGCCACTTCTGTCCTCCTCTACTCTTTCCTCCTACACTACTGCATTACTCTCCTCCACCTTCCTCCTCCTCTTCACGCTCTTCACCTACACCTCATTTACCTCCTCCTCTTACTCTTCCTTCACTCATCTATTACCTCCTCCTGTTACTCTTCCTTCTACGCCATCCATCCTGTCCTCCTCCTGTTACTGTCCTTCCTGCGCTAACACCTCCCTTTACCTCGCTCCACCTTCCGCCTCCTCTACTCTCTTCTTCCTACACCTCATTTCCTCCTCCACCTTCCTCTGCTCTTCCTCCTACATCTGCCTTCTACGCTCCCTCCACCCTCCTCTCTCCTCTTCACTTTCACTCCTACATCTCCTAGCATACGCCACCTTCCTTCCTCCTACACTTCTTGCTTTTTCCTTACCTTCCTCCTCCTGCCTCCTCCTCTTACTCTCTTCCTTTCTTTCTAGAACGGTTGAGTAACCATGATAGGTCTGCTTTATATGTTTGCTGGTGTAAGCTAAGAGTGCAATCGTGATCTGATCACAGTGCTGGTCTGTTCGGTCTGTTGTTGATGGGTGTGCTTTGTTGTTTGGTTCGTTGTTGTTGTTGTTGTTGTGTATTTCATGATTGTTGTTGTTGACTGTTTTGATGTGCGGTTTTGCAGCAGTAAGGTGGAAGAGGGAAGCCAGACCGAAGAGCCCAGGAGAAGACAGAGGCGAGAGAGAGTACAATGGGCATGCCGCGGTCGTGGCGCTGCCTCTGATCACTAAGAAATTCCTCGTAATGGTCAGTGAGCGCGTTGTTAGCACTTGAAACTTTATATATTAATGGCGCTGCTGTTGGGGCAGACTAGAGAGCATAGTGCTCCCACAGCAGCATTAATTTTTTTAGCGTGCATCACATGACACTATGCAATCTACTTTTCGATAGCTTATATACCTTCTTAAAGCTCCCTAACTACCCTGCAGATCAGCACCTATTCCCATCTACCCTGCAGATCAGCACCTATTCCCATCTACCCTGCAGATCAGCACCTATTCCCATCTACCCTGAGCGGACGACCCTCCTCCCCTCCCCAGCGTGTGCTTACGTGCAGTTCCTTCTCCTTCTCCTCCATCGACATCTCGAGCAGGACCACCTGGCCGGCAGTGCCTCCGACGGCGAGGATGGCGTTCGCGAGACAGAGGCTGATCTTCTGGATGCCTAGGCGCGGGTCGTCGCTGTACGGATCAAACGTGCCAACCTGCAACACGCATGCACGGATTTAATAACCATGGCCGTAGCCTGCCGGGGAGGGGGACAGCTGCCCCCCTAGATTTTGGAGCAAAATTAAAAAATAAATTGTTCTACTAAAAGAGAATTGTCGTAGTCAGAATGAATGTTGTACATGTACTCAAAAGTGCCCTTAATACCATTTCCTGCGATCTACATTTTCAAAATTTTTGGTGGGAGGACCCCCAGATCCCCCAACTGTTTCTCACCCCCTCCTTGAAATCCTGGATCCGCCACTGCCCCCCCACCCCCCTAGGAATTTGTTCAACCCACGGCCCTGATAACGTGGTAATGTACATAGACAGAGCTAATACAATAATAAAAATAATAATAATTATAATTTTCTGGATGCCGCTGTAATAACGCGGAGACGTAGCGAGAGTAATCAATTCGAAAAATTTACAGAAAATTAATCGATCGAATGAAGCGGCACGAAAGTCACTGCGGTCATAGGAGAACTGCAGAAGGATGCCGCTAGGCCGGGAGCTAGGAGGGTCCACCGTGCACCCCCCCCCCCACAAACCTCTGAACCAATATTTTTCTGAAGCCCCATGACGCCCTGATCACGAAAATAAATGTTAACATTGCGTAAGTTGGGACGAACTTCCGGTTATGACGTCATCAAGATGGCCGCCATAGGGAAATTTACCAAAAATCATAAAATCGTTATTTTTCGATCAAATTAAACAAATGAGGTATCAAAATGACCGCAATAGAATAACAAACACATCTATTAACAAAACAAACTAATATAAAAAGTTTTATTTCCAAAAAATGAATTTATATCAATTTTGAGATCAAAATTAAAAATTTAAGTGTTCAGGGAGTCGCAGATCATCGGGTTGATAGGAATGCTCGTGGGAATCACCACAGCTCTCGTCGGTACGAAGATGAAACAACAGTCATCAACACAGACTATCTGTCTGTCAGTCTGCCTGACTGTCTGTATGTCTGTCTATCCGTCAATTCGTCAGTGCGTCCGTTCTTCCATCCATCCATCCACCCATCCATGTATCCATCCATCCATGTATCCATCCATCCATGTATCCATCCATCCATCCATCCATCCATCCATCCATCTATCCATCCATCCATCCATCTATCCGGACCATCCATCCATTCAGGCATCCATTCCTCCATCCATCCATCCTTCCAGCCATCCATCCACCCACCCAGCCTTTCATCCATCTATCTATCCATCAATATAAATGTTCAAGCTAACAACGCGCTCACTGACCATTAACGAGGAATGTTCTAGTGATGCAGAGGCAGCGCACGACCGACGGCATGCCCTCGTCCTCTCTCGCCTCTGTCTTCTCCGGGCTCTTCGGTCTGGCTTCCTCTTCCACCTTACTGCTGCAAAACGCACATCAAACAGTCAACAACAACAACAATAATAACAACAACAACAACAACAACAACAACAACAACAACAACAACAACAACAACAACAACAACAACAACAGACAACAGACACAGCACTGTGATCAGCATCAGATTGCACTCTTATTACACCAGCAAAACATGATAAAAAGACCTATCATGTATACTGCAACCCGTTCTAGAAAGAAAGGAAGAGAGTAAGAGGAGGAGGAGGAGGAGGAAGGTGGAGAAAGCAAAGAAGGTGTAGGAGGAGG
Organism: Priapulus caudatus; assembly: GCF_000485595.1. Lineage (NCBI taxonomy): Eukaryota > Metazoa > Priapulida > Priapulimorpha > Priapulimorphida > Priapulidae > Priapulus > Priapulus caudatus. The sequence continues at coordinate 357,964 of NW_014577231.1, forward strand.
AAGGTGGAGTATGCTAGGCAGATGTAGGAGGAAGAGTAAGAGGAGGAGGAAGGTGGAGGAGGTAAAGGAGATGTAGGAGGAAGAGCAGGAGGAAGGTGGAAGAGGCAAATGAGGTGTAGGAGAAAGAGAGTAAGAGGAGGCGGAAGGTGGAGGAGGTAAAGGAGGTGTAGGAGGAAGAGTAACAGGAGGAGGAAGGTAGAGGCGTAGAAGGAAGAGTAACAGGAGGAGGTAAATGAGATGTAGGAGGAAGAGTAAGAGGAGGAGGTAAATGAGGTGTAGGAGGAAGAGCGTAAGAGGAGGAGGAAGGTGGAGGAGGTAAATGAGGTGTAGGAGGAAGAGAGTAAGAGGAGGCAGAAGGTAGCAGAGGTAAAAGAGATGTAGGAGGAAGAGGAGAAGAAAGGTGGAGGAGGCAAAGGAGGTGTAGGAAGAAGAGAGTAAGAGGAGGCGGAAGGTGGAGGAGGTAAAGGAGGTGTAGGAGGAAGAGTAAGAGGAGGAGGAAGGTGGAGGAGGTAAATGAGGTGTAGGAGGAAGAGCGTAAGAGGAGGAGGAAGGTGGAGGAGGTAAATGAGATGTAGGAGGAAGAGAGTAAGAGGAGGCAGAAGGTGGAGGAGGTAAAGGAGGTGTAGGAGGAAGAGAGTAAGAGGAGGCGGAAGGTGGAGGAGGTAAATGAAGTGTAGGAGGAAGAAAGTAAGAGGAGGAGGAAGGTGGAGGAGGTAAATGAGGTGTAGGAGGAAGAGAGTAAGAGGAGGAGGAAGGTGGAGGAGGTAAATGAGATGTAGGAGGAAGAGGAGAAGGAAGAGGAGGTAAAGGAGATGTAGCAGGAAGAGTAAGAGGAGGAGGAAGGTGGAGTATGTTGGGAGATGTAGGAGGAAGAGTAAAAGGAATAGATTAGGGGAGAATGTAAAGAGGAAAATGTGTAGAGGATGGGGAGAAGGCAGAGGATGGGTAGAAGCTGCGTAGTCTAGGGAACACCCAAGAGATACGCTAGGCTGCGTATGTAACGTTGGGTATAGCTAGTCATAATATAATACCTCTCGGGCTTGGGTTCTTCAGGCTTGGTAGCTTCCTCTGTAGCTTCCTCCTTCTTCTCCCCTTCTTCTTCCTTCTTCTCCTCGTCTGAAAAACCAGCAATGTTGTTGAGTCAATCATTAACTTAATTAAAACAAAGTAAAACACACAGCCTGGGTAGTTAATTGGCAAGCAGGAAAATATATTCCCATGCCACCTATACGGTGATGAAATGTAATACCTTTCTGTTTCGCCTCCTCTACCTCCTCTCCCTTCTTCTCATCAGCCGTCGTTGTGGCCGGGGCTTCTTCTGCAGTAACCTCTGCTGTCTCTGTGGATGCCTGTGTTTCGGTCTCTTCTGCTGGCTCAACAGAAGCTGGCTCAGCCTCTTTAGTCTCCTCCTTCTTGTCCTCGTCTTTCTTTTCTTCTTCCTTCTTTTCCTCGGGCTTTGTCTCTTCTTTTGTTTCTTCTTTCTTCTCCTTAACCTCGCTGGAATGCAAAACGAAGACGATGGAAAATATGAGACAGTTGTGAATGAATTAAGCAAATCTGATTACAGCTTCATCATTTCCATACGAGAAATAACAATCTCTAATTAAAAAAAAATCGCAAGACTCACCTCACTTTCTCCTCCTTCTTCTCCTTCTCCTTCTTCTCCTTCTTTGCGCGCTTCTCCTCGCCGGCGGCGGCGTCCTCCGCGGCGGGCGCCTTCCTCAGCCGCACCTTCCTCAGCCTCCGGAACGACTCCCTCAGCGACTTTCGGAAATTCTTCCGCTTTGGCGTGCCGGCTTCGCCCGCGCCTGCCTCCAGCGTGCAGCGCGACAGCACCTCCTTCTTCTGCACGTAGTCGAAGAGCGTGAGTCCATGCGCGGTGCCCGCTGCGACGAGTCCGTACTCGCTGCTGAGCGCGAGCGCGGTGCAGGCTGCGGGAGGCGTCATCTGCATGACGGTGAGGGGCTGGCAGCCGGCGGCGAGCTTCAGCGGCCCGTCCTTGGGCGTCAGCGGCTCGTGGCCCTTCCAGACGAAGTTGTCTCGGTCAATGATCTGCACATAGATCTCCTGTGGTGGGGGCGAGAGAGGGGAGAGAGATTTAGACATGTTAGGGCGAGTGCAAACGCCATATTTAATGTAGGCTGCGTGGCGGGGGAGAGTGGTGGAGAGGGGGAGAATTAGGGCGAGTGTGCGAGCGCGCAGAGGAGGTAGCTTTCAGACGTGCGCGGCAGAAAGTATAGGAAATGCCATGTTTAAATGTGGGCACAGCGAGAGAGATTAGGTTTATCGATGAAATGCGCCTTAATGAATTGTGGTATCAACTCTGCATGTCCACACCTCTATCCTGCAGGTCATCACCTATTCTCACCTACCCTGCAGGTCAGCACCTATTCCCATCTACCCTGAGCAGACGACCCTCCTCCCCTCCCCAGCGTGTGCTTACGTGCAGTTCCTTCTCCTTCTCCTCCATCGACATCTCTCTCATCTACCATTCCCATCTACCCTGCAGATCAGCACCTATTCCCATCTACCCTGCAGATCAGCACCTATTCCCATCTACCCTGCAGATCAGCACCTATTCCCATGCTCTCCGCGAACCAATATTTTTCTGCAAGCCCCATGACGCCTCTGATCACGAAAATAGATGTTGAACATTGCGTAAGTTGGGTACGAACGTACGGTTATGACGATCATCAAGATGGCCGTCCATTAAAAATGTGAAAGGTTACCAAAATCATAAATAGATCATCGTTTATTCCTTTTCGATCAAATCAAAGCAAATGAGTGTTTTATCAATACGAATGACCGCAATAGATAAAGACACATTATCTAAAACGTTAACGAAAACAAGAGTGAGGAATATAACTAAAAGATACATATCCTCCAGAAAACACTGAATTGAGTGTGCGGCCAGATTTGATGTACACATATAAATTCAAAATTTTCGATCAGCAAATAATGCGGTAATTATTTTTGGGTCAAATTTCTTCTGCAGAAAGAAACAAACCATAGTCATGATTCATAAACTGTTTTATTCACACTATGTGAGAACGGTCTGAACGACCACCACCTATTTTGTTCATAATCGGCTGTGTATCACAACTGTTAAAATATATACAACAGTCATATCAATCATAATTGCCAAGTATTCTGTGGTCTAAATATCTAAATAACACAGAGTTCATCGTCATCGTGAGGTACATATTGTCAATCCAGATAACCTGTCTTGCTTCACCATCTCGCTTTTGTCCTCATAGAGCAAACCAACTATGAATTTCCCATGTGGACAATAAAACGTGAAGGGTTGATGCGTCAAATTAGAGATACCATGATTCTAATAATGGAGGCGTCTGACGAGCAGAAAAGAAGATCAATGGACAGAAAAGGGACATAGGGCCCAGAAATAACTCGAGAAGAGTGATTAACAGTCATACAGAGAGAGCAGAGAAAGAGAAACAATAGCACACGCAAGAGAGAGCAGAAGAGTAAGAGAGGAGAGACGAAAGAGAGAGAGAGAGAGAGACGAGAGAGAGAGAGAAAAGACGACGAAGAGAGAGAGAGAGAGAGAATATAAGACACGAACGAGCACGAGATAAGAGAGATAGAGAGAGCCGAGAGAGAGAGAGAGCGAGAGATGAGAGAGAGAGAGAGAGAGGAGAAAGAGAAAAAGAGAGAAAGCACCGAGAGCAGAGAGAGGAAGGAGGAGAGAGAGAGAGGAGCGAAAACTAAGAGAAGAGAGAGAGAGAGACGAGAGAGAGAGAGAGCGAGAGAGAGAAGGAGAGAGAGAGATAAAGAGAGAGAGAGATAAAAGAGAGAGAGACGAGAGAGAGAGAGAGAAGAGAGAGAGAGAGAGAAAGAGAGAGAGCGAGAGAGAGACAGGAATGAGAGAGAGAGAGAGAGCTAGAGGAAGAGTAGACGAGGAGAGAGAGGAGAGAGAGCACGGAGTAGAGGGGAGGGAGCAAGAGAAGAGAGAGAGAGAGAGAGATGAGAGAGAGAGAGATGAGAGAAGAGAGAGAGAAGAGAAAAGAGAAAAAGAGATGAGAGAGAGAGGAGAGAGAGAAGAGAAGAGCATAGAGAGAGAAGAGAGAGAGAGAGAGAGGAGAGAGAGCGAGAGAGAGGGGTGGGTGGGTGGTGGATGGATGGATGGATGGAATGATGCAATGGATGTAATGGATGAATGGATGCAATGGATGCAGGTGGATGCACTGGATGCGATGGATTCTACTGTATCGTAGATGGAGATGTGATGGATGGGGGCACTGGCATGGATTGATATTAGACACGAAGACCAGAATAGATAGGACAGATAGATAGATAGATAGATAGATAGATAGATAGATTAGATAGATGGATAGATGATAGGATAGATGAATGAACAGGGCTCGGGTGTGTGGATGGTTAATGGCTGGAAAGGATGTACTGCAGTGGATGGAGTGATGGATGATGGATGCACTGGATAGGATAAACTGACTGCATGAATGCGAATGGATGAATGGATGGATGCCACCTGGCCTGGATGGATGAGAAGTGGATGCATAAGATGGATGCGATGGATGCGATGATGGGAATGGATGGAGGGATGGATTGATGATGGGAATGATGGATGGATGGATGGATGTATGGAACTGAGATGAATGCCATGCATGCAATGCAATGGCATGCACATGGTAAGAGAAATGATGCATGGATGAAGACTGGCAGTGGATGGATGGATGAATGATGGATGGATGGATGGATGGATGATGGATTCGGAGGTGGATGGATGGATGGATAGGATCGGATGGATGGTATGGAATGGATGGAGTGATGGATGATGGATGGATGGATGGATGGATGGAATATAAATGGATGGATGGATTGGATGGATGGATGGATGGATTGATGGATGGATGGATGGATGGATGGATGGATGGTAAAATGGATGGATTGGATAGGATGCATGATCGGATGGATAAACAATGGTATGTGATGAGCTGCGATAAAGCTGGTGGGTGGGTGGATGATCGATCACGGAAGCCGATGGATGGATGGCTTCACCAGGATAAACATGATGGAATGATGGAATGGAAGCATGGATGGAATGGAGACTGCAGTGATGCAGGAGGCATTGAAGGGATGGATACAATGGAGGATTAATGGATGAATGGATGGAGGATGGAATGGAATGATCAGTATGATGGTATGGACGAAAAGTGGCGATGATGGATGGATAGGGACGTAGATGATGAGGCTGAATAGAATGGATTGATAGATAGATAGATAATAGACAGATATGATAGATAGATAGATAATAGATAGATAGATAGATAGATTAGATAGTAGACTAGATATAGACTAGATAGATAGAATAAGACAGAGTTAAGACCAGATTAGGAATCGATGGATAGATAGTGGATTGAAAGGCTGGGTGGGTGATGGATGTCTGGAAGATGATGGATGGCTGCCAAAAGGATGGATAATGCGATGGATGGCTGCAAGGATGGATGAATGGCTGGATGGATGAATGGATGGATGGATGGATGGATGGATGGGATGGATGGAAGAATGATGGATGGATGGATGGATGGATGGATGGACTGTATGGACTGGATGAATGGATAAGTGGGATTGGATCGGATGATGGATGGATTGGATGGATGGAATTTGGATGGAATGCGATGGATGGATGGATGGAGGATGGATGGATGGATGGCAATGAGTGGATGGATGATGCGATGGATGGAGTGATGGGGATTGATGGATGGATGTGATGGATCGGAATGGATGGATGGATGGGATGGAGTGGTATGTGATTCGGAATGGATGAGACTGGATGGATGATGGAAATGGGATGGAATGGATGATTGGAGTTGGAGTGGATGATAGCGATGGATTGAGGTGGATGGGATGAAAGATGGATTGATAGATAGATTCAATCAGATAGACAGAATAGACCAGATAGATAGATAGATAAAAGATAGATAAATAGATAGATCAGATAGATAGATGAGAATAGATAGAATAGATAAAATGATAGAATAGATAGATAGAATTAGATAGATAATAGTATAGGATAGATAAATCGATGGATATGATAGAATGGATCGAAAGGCTGAGGTGGGTGGATGATGGCTGGAACGGATGGATGGATGGCTGCCAGAATGGATGGAGTGAGGAATGAGATGCACATGAATGGATGGATGGTCTGGATAGATGGATTGGATGGAATGGATGATGGATAGATGGATGGATGGATGGCATTGGATGATGGGATGGATACATGGAGGATGGCGATACATGGATGGGGAATAGGATGATGAAAAACGAACGCACTGACGAGAATTGACGACTAGACAGACATACAGACAGTGCCGCTAGAACTGACAACAGATCGTCTGCTGTGATGACTGTTGTTCTCATCTTCGACCTTGACGAGAAGCATGTGGTATGATATTCCCAACGAGCATTCCATACCACGACCGCCGCCTGCATCTCTGCGATCTTTCCGCTCGAAGCACTTACATTTTTAATTTTGACCTCAAAAATTGATATAAATTCATTTTTGAAATAAAACTTTTTATATTGAGTCTGCTATGTTTTGGTTAATAGATGTGTTTGTTATTACAAAATAATCGCGGCCCGTCCATTTTGAATACCGCTCATTTGATTTAATACTTTGATCGAAAACACATCAACGACTTATATGATATTTTTGGGTAAAATCTGTCCCGATGATGGCAGCATTCTCTTGATTGCGCAACGTCATAACCGATATTGTCGTCGACCCAACTTACGCAATGAAGAGATTTATTTTCGTGATCCCCATGCACGGGCGTCAGAGGGGCTTACAAGAAAAAGTCTCATCTTGGTTCAGGAGGTTTGCTGGAGGAGGGGGGGGGTCCACGGTGGAAAACACACTCTCCCTAGCTCCGAGCCGAAGCGCCATAGCGGCAAGATCCTCTTCTGCCAAGTATCACCTATGACCGCACGGTTTGTAATGCCGGGCTTCATTCGACGGTCGCCGTGGCGTATTGGAATCTTCTGTAAAGATTTCGAATTGAGACATTATATCTCTCGTCTACGCGTACGTCTGCTCGCAGGTATTACAGCCGGCATCCCTTCAGAGAAAGACTCTAAAATTAGAATTACTTTTATTTTTATTATTGCTATTAGCATCTGTTCCTATGTGACCATACAAATCGTTTGGCCTGTGGCGAGCCGTTTTTACATCTAAATGCAAGCCAGTTGGGCGGTGGCGAACTTAGACGTTATCGAACCTAGGCCGACCGGTGGGCTTTGAACAATTCCTAGGGCGGTGGGGCAGTCGGCGGATCCAGGATTTCAACGCGAGGGGGATGAGAACATTGGGCGGAGTCTCGGGGTACTGGTCCACCAAAAATTTGGAAAGTGATAGATCGGCAGGAACATGTATAAGGGGCACTTTGCAGTACATGTACAACATTGGCGATTGCTCGACTACGACAATTCCTTTTATAGATTACAATTTAATTTTTAATTTGTGCTATAAACCCAACAATCTCAGGGGGAGCCACTCACCCCCTAAGCGCTGCCCGCTCCCAATCGGCACGGGCTACGATAACGCGTGATAGCCAGAATGTTATTAAATCGCGTGACATACCTCGCTTGTTGCAGAGTTGGCACGTTTTGATCCATACAGCGCGAGCGCATCGCCTCAACCGGCGCCTAAGGCATGCGGCGAGAAGATCAGGCCTCTGTCTCGCGAATACATTGTGCCATCCGTCAAGGCCGTCGAAGCACAACGAGGCTGGCCGGCCAGGTGGATCCCTGCTCGAGATGACGATGGAGGAGAAGGAGAAGGAACGCGACGTAACATTCACGCACTGCTGGGCGTGCGCGAGGTGAGCATGGAGGGGTCGTCCTGCTCAGGGTAGAGTGGACAGTAAGTACCGGTAAAAGATGAATGGTCTAAATGCAGGAGTAGACTGGGAATACGTGACTGATCTGCAGTGGTAGATGAGAATTGAGCGGAATAAGTAGTCCTGCACGGGTACACTGGGAAATGTGTGCTGATTCTGACAGGGTAGATGTGAATAGGTGCTTGATCTGCCAGGGTAGATGGGCAAT
>NW_014577231.1:366058-369622 GCF_000485595.1 Priapulus caudatus
GATCAGGGCGTCATGGGGCTTCAGAAAAATATTGGTTCCGAGGTTTGTGGAGGGGGGGTGCACGGTGGACCCTTCTAGCTCCCGGACTACGCCACATTTTTGGCGAATAGCTGCAGAATAAATGCAAATTTAACCACGACATAAATGCTATAAATAATAGAATAAAAAAATGTTTAATTACTAGTAATAATGGAATCATAACAACAACATAATTAGATAATATAATAATTATAATATTAAATAATAATAATAATAATAATGATAATAATAATAATAACAACTAGAGCACTCGGAGAGCGCAGACCTCTGCCAAGGCAGCTGAATTATCTCACTGTGAAAAATTTTATTAATTAATTAATTAATTAAATAATTGATTGGATCCGGATCACCACCAAAATGCAATCAATTCTAAGTCACCACATTTCTGACCTATCCTGGAAATTTTATTAATTAATTCGATCCGGATCACCACCAAAATGTAATCAATTCTAAGTTACCCCATTTCTGACCTATCCTGAAAATTGTATTAATTAATTAATTAATTGGATCCGGATCACCACCAAAATCTAATCAATTCTAAGTTAGCCCATTTGTGACCTATCGTGAAAATGTTATGACAATCCGTCCATAACTTTTTTAGTTAGGCTGTACACAAAGAACGGTGTTACAAACCCACAAACGAACAAACACTCAAACGAGCAAACACACGCCGGTGAAAACATAACCTCCTGCCAACCCCTTGGCGGAGGTAATAACGTGTCTGGCTGGGGGGGGGGCGCATACCTTGCGGAAGGGCGGCCACTCCTCGTCGTGGTCCTGCTGGTTCTCGTGTTCGCTCAGGAAGAATGGGGCAGTGTTCAGCTTGTAGAGCAGCTTCATCGCAATGCCCGACACGTCCCAGAAGCGCACGACACCGTCCTCATGCCTGCAGACACACGCCGATGTTACCACGGTTACACGCGCAGACGATGTTACCACGGTTACACGCGCAGCTGATGTTACCACGGTTACACGCGCAGCCGATGTTACCACAGTTACACGCGCAGCCGATGTTGCCACGGTTACACGTGCAGCCGATGTTACCACGGTTACATGCGCAGCCAATGTTACCATGGTTACACGCGCAGCCGATGTTACCACGGAAACGCGCAGCAATGCTACACACGGCAATACTGTACAGTAATGCTGTACACTACGTTAATTACCATGGCAATACTGTAGAGCAATGTGTCTGCAGGCACGCACGTGCAGCCGATGTTACCACGGATACACACAGTAATACTGCAGAGGCCGTTACCACGACATAATGTATAGCAATGCTCCACACAACGTTACCATGGCAATACTGTATAGGAATGTCGTGTCTGCAGGTAGTAACACAGAGGCAGACGATAATGACGCGACCAGGTGAGCTGTTCATGAGCTGAGAGTTCATGGGCTGTTCTGAGGCTGAGAGTTCATGGGCTGTTCTGAGGCTGAGAGTTCATGAGCTGTTCTGAGGCTGTGAGTTCATGGGCTGTTCTGAAGGTGTGAGTTCATGGCAATGTCGCGGCAGATAACAGAAACCTACGACCTGTCCTGCTCTATCAGGAGGAGCTATGATCGAGGATGATCTGGAATCTTTACTGGATACGGGTATCAGGTTTTCTGTAACCTGCTGCCTTACGTATGAGGAATGCGGTCACCTACCCTGTAAGCAGCAGCTCCCTCTTGGTGACCTCCTCGTTCAAGCTCTTCCCACCAGTTATCGGCCAATCCTGCAATCACACAAGAGAATAATTTCGTTAGCAAATGATATTAGGTGTCAAAGACACCAGACGATTCTAGTTCTACACGAATCATATACACACTCACATGTGACTCATTGTCTAGCCACCAGAATGCACATGCATAACTATGCTTGAACGCACGCACGCACGCACGCACGCACACGCACGCACGAACGCACGCACGTAGGAACACACACACGCACGCACGCACATACATGCACACACACACGCGCGCACACGCACACACGCACGCACGCACATACATGCACACACACACACGTACGAACACACGCACGCACACGCACGCACACACGCACGCACAGTCGCACACACGTACGAACACACACACGCACGCACGCCCACACGCACAGCCATCACCAACCAGATAACACTACAGCTACTACTACTTACTACTACTTCCTATATGGGCCGTGTAACCGTGAGTGAACTACTTACTACTACCTACTACTACATACTACTACGTACTACTACTACATACTACTACTGCCACTACTACTACCACTACTACTGCTACTACTACGTACTACTACTTACTACTAGTACCACTACATAGTACTACTATATAGTACTACTACTACGTACTACGGCTTACCCGTGGTGAATGGATGCTACCCTGCTTCTCGCCAGCGGCGGCGATGTTGTTCCAGAGAGCCTCGGGCACGTTGCTGCAGTGCGTCGTGCACATGATGGCCGACGCGTGCGGGCTCTGCAGGTAGGGCAGCTTAAAGGTCGGCCATCCGTCCGTCTCAAGGTCGATGAGCACGACCTCCTCGTCGGCGAGCACGACGAGCGTGTGCGGGTCGTCGTGTTCTGCAAACGAGCGGCGGCGGCGACAACGTCAACGACACGACAACGCAGACACCGGCGCCACCGTGAGGCCATAAACAACATCGCACTGGCGCCACCAAGATACCATAAACAACATCTCACTGGCGCCACCGTGAGGCCATAAACAACATCTCACTGGCGCCACCAAGATACCATAAACAACATCGCACGAGCGCCACCAAGATACCATAAACAACATCTCACGAGCGCCACCAAGATACCATAAACAACATCTCACTGGTGCCACCAAGATACCATAAACAACATCGCACTGGTGCCACCAAGATACCATAAACAACATCGCACTGGTGCCACCAAGATACCATAAACAACATCTCACGGGCGCCACCAAGATACCATAAACAACATCTCACTGGCGCCACCAAGATACCATAAACAACATCTCACTGGCGCCACCAAGATACCATAAACAACATCTCACGAGCGCCACCAAGATACCATAAACAACATCTCACGAGCGCCACCAAGATACCATAAACAACATCTCACGAGCGCCACCAAGATACCATAAACAACATCGCACTGGCGCCACCAAGATACCATAAACAACATCTCACTGGCGCCACCAAGATACCATAAACAACATCTCACTGGCGCCACCAAGATACCATAAACAACATTGCACTGGCGCCACCGTGAGACGGTAAATGTCATCATGGTGGCGCCACCATGTTATGGGCAACAGCATCACACCGGCCCCACCATGAGACCAATTATGCTATTACATGCAAACACTGGCCATCAACTTCAGGACATGCAGAGATGAGTACCACCAATGGACTATAAACGACTGAGCAAGGTATATATGCCATCTAACGTGACACTAGCTATACATTAAACAAGAGCCGCAGAGCGTCTGGGCTCATCTGAGGTCTGTTGCTACGATTATAAACGTATAAATTTCATTCGTGCGTAGTACCACATT
>NW_014577231.1:369896-374070 GCF_000485595.1 Priapulus caudatus
TTTTACACCTCTTGACCTTTGACCTTTGACCCCCCACCTTCGACATCCCAACTCGTTTTCGGATTACCCCCCAACGACCCGAATATCGTGACCGTACGTCGAGCGGTTAAGATTTGTGCCCAACTGTTGACGGACGGACGGACGGACGACCGGACGGACGGACGGACGGACGGTCATGCGATTCTACAAGCTGCATCTGACTATGTCAGATGAGCTAAAAATGCATATTGTCCACAACAGCCACTGCTGACATTTCCCTTGAGGATTTCTCCCGCTGCTGTTGAAAAGCAGAAAACAACCTCTACAGAACAGCCTCATATCTAATAAGGTCACTGCTGGGATATTTCCCTTGAGTGTCCCTTACATACAGGTGCGAGAGTGACCCTTATATGCAGGTGCCTACCTGCGTCGGCGTCTCCCGAGGAGAGCACGAGGCAGTCGACGAACTTGGAGGTGAACTCGAAGGCGACGTGCTTGTCTCCGCGCATCACCGTCACCGTGTGCCGGTCGCCGTAGCTCGCCCGCGGCATGCCGCCCGCGAAGATCAGGAACGCGTCCCTGCAAATAGACACACACACGCGCGTGAGAGAACGACGGTGGCGTGTGCCGTGAGAGAGTGTGCGTCTCAGCAGCATTGCTATGGTGTCCGGTGTACATGCAACAGTTAACGTTGTTACTACAGTGTACGTGTACACGTGAGAGCGAAAAAGACGACCGTGAGAGAGCATGTTGTGCAAGTACATGTCAGAGCAAACGAGAACGATGTGTACCGTGAGAGAATGCTACACTTCCAATATGCATGTACATGTAAGAGCAAACGAGAGCTAGGACGTACCGTGACAAGGCGCTATACTTACAATATGCATGTACATGTAAGAGCAAACGAGAGCTAGGACGTACCGTGACAAGGCGCTATACTTACAATATGCATGTACATGTAAGAGCAAACGAGAGATAGCACGTACCGTGACAAGGCGCTATACTTACAATATGCATGTACATGTAAGAGCAAACGAGAGATAGCACGTACCGTGACAAGGCGCTATACTTACAATATGCATGTACATGTAAAAGCGAACGAGAGACGGAGTGTATCGTGAGAGAATGCTATTTACAATGTGCATGTACATGTCAGAGCAAACGAAAACGATGTATACCGTGACAGAATGCTATACTTACAATATGCATGTACATGTAAGAGCAAACGAGAGATAGCACGTACCGTGACAGAATGCTACTTACAATATGCATGTACATGTAAGAGCAAACGAGAGACAGCACGTACCGTGACAGAATGCTACTTACAATATGCATGTACATGTAAGAGCGAACGAGAGATAGCACGTACCGTGACAGAATGCTACTTACAATATGCATACACATGTAAAAGCAAACGAGAGATAGCGCACGTACGGTGAGACTGTGTGTTTCAGCATGGTATGGTGTGCTACACTAAACGTAAGAGCTAACGCTACCACGACGTGCACGGACATGTAAGACTTAACGAGAGATGACATGTACCGTGAGAGATTGTGTGTTTCAGCATTGCTACTACAGTGCAGTGTGCGCGCGTACGTGTAAAAGTTAAGGAGAGACGGCGTGTACAGTGAGAGATTGTGTGTTTCAGCAATGCTATTGTATGCTGTACTTCAGGTAAGAGTTAACGAGAGACAATGACGTAAAAGATTGCCTACCGGCAATGCTACGTTGTGCTACAATAAATACATAGTTTATAAATAATATAATTTACAAGCAAACGCCACGCGACATGTGCGGGTGTCACTCCCCCCCCCCCCGGGCGTAGATGGACGGTGTCGTTACGTGGCAGCACTAGTCACTTCATACGCTAAGTCCAAATCTTCCACATAAACATTCCACAGTCATACTTCCGTGCTAGACATGGCCTTATTTCCTTAACCCTAACCCTGACCCTGACCCTAATCCTAACACTAGTGCTGCCACATCACGTGACCGTCCATCTACGCCCGGGGGAAAGCCACTCTCACAATTATCGCATGCAATCTGCGGCATGCTTAGTGAATGAACTAGTGGCGCCATCTAGCTTACCCTGGAGCAGTCTTGTAGTCGACCTTGGTGATCGGTTTGCACGGGAACGGACCTGCAGGGAAAGAAAACAAGAGATGAAAACACAAGATCAGCAGCACATAGAACGAAGCCGCCTTACAATTAACACAATGATGAAGTAAATAAGGAAATGGTTGCAAATAATTGTTCAATAATATTATTACTTAATCAATCATCCTCACAGGGGCAAGCTTTGGCTATAATATGAAAATTGGGGAAATTGGGACTCTGGTGAGTGTTGCTGTGATAAAAACGTGTTTTAATAACTCGAATCGAACAATTTGACGTGAGTTATCATTACCATTCTTGCGATAGGCTTCGATATTCAATATCTAAAACTGATATCGAAACAATTTTTACAGTCTTGAAGAAACACCATCTAATCATTACCAGCGTAGATGTGACAGGACGTGTGTATAAGGGGTCGGGTTTACAACAAAAGCCTTGTATTGTCAAACACTTGCGTGAGCGTGCGCGTGCGCGCGTGTGTGGTATGTGTGTGTGTGTGTGTGTGTGTGTGTGTGTGTGCGTGTGTGCGTGCGTGCGTACGTGCGTGCGTGTGTGAGCGTGCGCGTGCGCGCGTGTGTGGTGTGTGTGTGCGTGCGTGCGTGTGTGTGCGTGTGAGCGTGCGTTTGTGCGTGTGTGCGCGCGCGCGCGCGCGTGTGTGTGTGTGTGCGTGCGTGCGTGTGTGAGCGTGCGCGTGCGCGCGTGTGTGGTGTGTGTGTGCGTGCGTGTGTGCGTGCGTGTGTGCGTGTGAGCGTGCGTGTGTGTGTATGTGTGTGTGTGCGCGCGCGTGTGTGTGCGTGCGTGCGTGCGTGCGTGTGTGCGTGTGAGCGTGCGTGTGTGTGTATGTGTGTGTGTGCGCGCGCGTGTGTGTGCGTGCGTGCGTGCGTGCGTGTGTGCGTGTGAGACGAAAGAGAAAGAGAAAGGGTGAGAAGAAGAGAGAGAGAGAGAGAGAGAGAGAGACGAGAGAGAAGAGAAGAAGAGCAGAGAGAGAGAATATGATAGAGAGAGACGAAAGGAGGAGAGAAGCGAGAGAGAGCGAGAGAGAAAGAGGAGAGAGAGGGAGAGAGAGAGACGGGGGGGGAGAGAACAAGAGAAGAAGAGAGAGTGACAGTGAGAGAGAGGAGAGAGACACAGAGACCAGTCGCGCTCCTCCTTCAACGCTGTAGCCTGCCGCCGCGCTCTCTCCTCTCTCTCTCTCTCTCTCTCTCTCTCTCTCTCTCTCTCTCTCTCTCTCTCTCTCTCTTCTCTCTCCTCTCTGGCATCGTTCGCGACGCCGTCGCAGCAGCAGTTTTTTATTACGTCGCCGTCCCGTGCGCTCGAATGCAATGCGCATACTTAAATGCGCCTATTCCTCTCTGCTGCATGGCTGCTGGCTGCTACTGCTTACTTGCTGTTGCTGCTCTGCGCCGCTCACTCCTCCCTGCTGCTGCTGCTACTGCTGCTACTGCTCTCCTCGCTCCTCCTCCTCGCTCGTCTCCTCCTCCTCCCTCTCCTCCTCTCCTGCTGCTGCTGCCTGCTCGCGCTGCTGCTGCTCGACACTCTAGCCTTGGTCGCGCATAAATACAGGAGCGAGGTCGATGACCTCACGAGTCGGGAGGCTGGCGGCAGCAAGGAGGTGGAGGTCGGTTGGACAACGGAGAGAGAAGAAAGGAGAGCGGAGATGGTTGTTGGTGGTGGTGGGGGTCGTGGCTGCGTGTGCATGTACATGTACGCAGGCAGAGCGTGTATGCACGCACGTGCACGCTCGTACATAAACGCATTCACACACACACACGCACGCACACACACGCACACATACTACACACCACAAGCTGCACAGCCCAACACAACGGCCCACACACCCACACACACACACACACGTAGGCCGCCTACCTACCCTACGCTATCTACGACTCGCGCTCATACGTCTTGAATCTCCGCCCGTTGGCCATACCGTATTATAGCGTTCTGCTGAACTTACTGAGGCAGCCGGCTAAAGGTGCGAATCAGATATGTTACTAGGCAACTCTAATTTTAAATATATTTTAAATTAATTGGGTCAGGCTTAAGGGTTAGGGTACAGGGTATACGGGCACTTTTTAGG
>NW_014577231.1:376799-384555 GCF_000485595.1 Priapulus caudatus
TCTCTCTCTCTCTCTCTCTCTCTCTCTCTCTCTCTCTCTCTCTCTCTCTCTCTCTCTCTCTCTCTCTCTCTCTCTCGCTCTCTCTCTCTCTCTCACTCTCACTCTCCCTCTCTTTCTCTCTCTGAGCCGAGATTGATTTTTGCTACACGCGCCCCTGTCGCGCGACATGCCCGAGTCACTCGCTCATGCTAACGCTACGGTGCACTACATGCACACTACATGCACCTCATTTGTAGGCGAGACACCACCACCTTCCTCTGATACACCCGAGCGGGAGGCTTCACTTCGCTGGTGGAGGTCGAGGGGGAGGAAAGAGGGGGAGGTTAATAGAGAGGGACGGGAGGGTGAATGGAACGCCCCGCACAAACACGCGCGCGCCGAAACGCACGCGCTAACATACACGCACGCACACGCGCAAACGCACGCGCTAACACGCACGCACGCACGCGTGCACACTGTACTCTTACAAGCCTATATGCACCGATGAAGACACACGTCTAACGGGCAGGGAACCTTTAACGTAATATTAAGGCGATGCACTCTCGCGTAACTCCCAGACACACGCACACACACACGCGCGCACACACACACAAGCGCACGCACGCACGCACGCACGCACGCACGCACGCACACACGAACAACTCAACGACCGGCAGCATGACAATCTCATAACGACGTAACCATGGTAATGGCGCAACAATTACTCGTTCTGCGCGCCGCACGCATATTTCCGCGCTGTCGGCTGCTGTGTCGTTATACACACACACGCACGCACGCACGCACGCACGCACGCACGCACGCACGCACGCACGCACACACACATATAATTATATATATATATATATATATATACATATCAGGAGTTAATAATGGCAATTTGTCATTATTAACTCCTGATACATATGTATATATATACATATATACGTACGATATGTATATGTACACATATATTTCAGTACGCAGCGCATTACAAGAGTAATTCACAGCGCTCTGCACTGCCGACTGCTTATGTTCCCATAACGCGATTCAAACTCTAGGTTCAAGTAAGTTGTTGGCAAGTCTGGCTGTGCTATCTGTGAATGGAAAATCACAGACGCGAGGCTGGGGGTTGGTTGGTTGCCACTTCTTTCGACGCGGGCACAGAAATTCCGCTGCAACGCCACGCCAGACGCTGGCGAGAGGCCTCTTGTTCTCTTGTTCTCGCGATACCAAGAAGGCATGCCGCGCCATCTGTACCCCACAACGTTCTCTTGTTTGCATACCGCGCCCTCTCTTCACGTGGCGTTCTTTTGTCAACGACAGCCCCTGGCGGCCCATACCGCTCTTTTTTTCTTTTTCTTTGTTCTTGCTCGCATAACAATCAATGTCGCCCGCAATCGCTCTGCTTCAAATGATATTCCCTTGTGGTTTTTTTTGCTGCCTAAGATATATTTCCGTCGATTCACATCGACACACGGCAGCGCGTCTGCGAGGCGCAAGGTGTCGCCATGGCGACGAGTTCACTACAAGCGTCAGGCGTGCGTGCGAGACCGAGTCAAAGCCGGAGTGTGGGCGCGGGTGGGAGTCAAGGCGCGGACAAGTCACAGACAGTTCAGCTTACGAGGATAGCTGGAGCGTGGGGTGGGTGTAAGGTGTAGTCAAGGCGCGGACAAGTCACAGACAGTTCAGCTTACGAGGATAGCTGGAGCGTGGGGTGGGTGTAAGGTGTAGTCAAGGCGCGGACAAGTCACAGACAGTTCAGCTTACGAGGCTAGCTGGAGTGTGGGCGTGCTTAAGAGCAGATTGAGGGCAGATCCCACCATTGACACGCGACGGTCGTGAGACTGGGAACGATGCAGTTGCTTCACGATTAGTGGGCAATAGTGGCAATAGAGACAATAGTGGGGCTAAGGCTGTCCCTGCAAATATTCCTTGCAAAATTCTGCGAAAATGCTTTGGTCGCATTTGTTACTGCGTTATCCCGGGTAGTTCGGCAAGGAAGGCGTCCACACTGATGCACCCATCCTGCTGGTACTAAAAAAGCAGGCACTAGGAAGGGAAACTAAGAGAGGATGAAGAAGACGACGACGACGACGAGGAGGAGGGGGGAGAAAAAGGAGGAGAAGGGCGATGACGAGGAGGAGGTGGAGAAGCAGGAGAAGGAGAATCTGGAGAAGTAGGAGGAAAAGGAGGAGAAGGAGAAGGAGGGGGACGACGACGATGACGACGACCAGAAACCTACAGAAGGGCTACCCTTGAGGTGGCCCCCGTTGCGTCCATGCTCGCGTGGTGGCGCCAGCAGCAGAGAGTTCTGCCACACGCCATATATACCAGGCAGCAGCGACGACAACGCCCGAACGATCGTTCGGTTTCCGGCGGCTCGTTATCGAACCACGAGCGAGGCAGGCGGCCATAGCTCATTCGATCACACCCGTGTAGCGATTGTGTGGACTGAGGGGGAAGGGGGAACTCGTCGGAATCTCGGCCTGGAGGCTGCACGGAGCGTGGTGGTAATTGCACTTGTCTGGCGGGGCATGATGCATCAGATCAGACAGACAAGCAGATCTCTAGAGAACGAGGGCAAGTGATGGGAAAACTAATAATGGTGAGGGGGTGCGGGGAAGGTCTGTGGGGGGAAGGGGAGGAACAGAAAGGCACCTGTCCATAGCGGAGGTGCGGGGAGGGTCTGTGGGGGAAGGGGAGGAACAGAAAGGTACCTGTGCATAGAGAGGGGTGCGGGGAGGGTCTGTGGGGGGAAGGGTAGGAACAGAAAGGCACCTAAGCATAGCGGGGGTGCGGGAGGGTCCGTGGAGGAAGGGGAGGAACAGAAAGGTACGTGTGCATAGAGAGGGATGCGGGGAGGGTCTGTGGGGGGAAGGGTAGGAACAGAATGGCACCTGTGCATAGCGGGGGTGCGGGAGGGTCTGTGGAGAAGGGGGAGGAACAGAAAGGCACCTAAGCATAGCGGGGGTGCAGGAGGGTCTGTGGAGGAAGGGGGAGGGAATGGAGGAGAGCCACTGCATGACTTCTCTCTCCCCCCCCCCTTTCTCTCTTCCTGTGTATCACTAATGTTGCGCGATGTGAGCAAAGTTTCCTCATACTTATGACAACTGAGAAATCTCATTTCTCTTTCTCTTTCTCTCTCTCTCTCTCTCTCTCTCTCTCTCTCACTGGCGCCACCAAGAGATACCGATAAACACATTGCACTGGCGCCACCGTGAGCACGGTAATTCACATGGTGCGCAACTCATGTTATGGCACAGCATCACACCGGCCCCACCATGAGACCAATTATGCTATTACATGCAAAACACTGGCCATCAACTCAAGGACATGCCAGAGATTGCAGCTACCACCAATGACTAAGAAACGAGCTGAGCCAAGGTGATATATGCCATCTAACGTGACACTAGCTATACATTAAAAACATGCATATTGCTCCACAACAGCCCACTGCTGACATTTCCCTTGCAGGATTTCTCCCGCTGCTGCTTGAAAAGCCCAGAAAACAACCTCTAGCAGACAACAGCCTCAGGATCTAATAATGGTCATGCTGCGGATATCGTCCCTAGTCTCCCTTACTACGGTCGAGAGTGCACCCTTATATGCAGGTGCCTACTGCCGCGCGGTCTCCCGAGTGAGAGCACGAGGCAGCGACGAAGCTTGGAGGTGAACTCGAGGCGCTGCTTGTCTCCCGCCGCATCACCGTCACCGTGTGCCGGTCGCCGCTTAGCTCGCCCGCGGGCAGCCGCCCGCAAATCAGGAACGTCCCTGCGCAAATGACACACACACGCGCGTGAGCAGAACGACGGTGCGCGGTGTGCCGTGAGAGACGTGTGGTCTCAGCGAGCATTGCTATGGTGTCCGGTACATGCAACAGTTAACGTTGTACTTACATGTACGTGGTACACGTAGAGCCGAGAAAGCACGACGTGGAGGCATGTTGTGCAATACATGCCTCAGAGCAAAACCGAGAACGAGTGTTACCGTGAGCAGAATGCCTACACTTCAATATGCATGTACATGTAGACACCGCGAACGACGAGATAGCCACGTACACGTGACAAGGCCGCTATACTTGAAGTATGCATGTACATGTAAGAGCAAACGAGAGATAAGCACGCTACCGCTGACAAGCACGCCTATACTTACAAATGCATGTACTATGCTAAGACGCGAACGAAGTACGAGTGTATCGTGAGCAGAATGCTATTTACAATGTGCATGTTACAGTCAGAAGCCAACGAAAACGATGTATACCGCTGACAGAAATGCCTTACTATACAGATTAGGCATGTACATGTAAGAGCCAAACGAGGAGATACACGTACCGTGACAGAATGCTATCTTACAATATGCATGCTACATTTAAGAGCAAACGAGAGACAGCCACGTACCGCTGGAACAGAATGGCCTACTTACAATATGCATGTACATGTAAGAGCCGAACGAGAGATAGCACGTACCGTACAGTAATGCTACTTACAATATGCATACACATTCTAAAAGCCAAACGAGATGATAGCGCACGTACCGTGAAGACTGTGTGTGTTCAGCATGGTATGTGTGCTACACTAAACGTAAGAGCTAACGCTACCACGACAGTGCGCACCGACATGTAAGACTTAACGAGAGATGACATGTACGCTGAGAGCGAGGTGTGTCTTCCAGCATTGCCTACTTCAGTGCAGTGTGCGCGCGTACGTGAAAAGTTAAGAAAAAAATACAAAAATCGGAGAGACGGCGGTACAGCTGAGAGCATTTGTGTGTTTCAGCAATGCTATTGTATGCTGCTACTTCAGTAGCAGTTAACGAGAGACAATGACGTAAAGATGCCTACGGCCAATGCTACGTGCTGCTACAATAAATACATAGTTTATAAATAATATAATTTACAAAGCAAACCCCACGCGACATGTGCGGGTGTCACTCCCCCCCCCCCCCCCGGGCGTAGATGGACGTTCGTTACGTGCAGCACTAGTCACTTCATACGCTAAGTCCAAATCTTCCACCTAAACATCTGCCACAGTCATACTTCCGTGCCCTAACATGCCTTATTTCCTTAACCCTAACCCTACCCTGACCCTAATCCTAACACTAGTACATGCCACATCACCGTTTGACCGGCCATCTGCGTCCGGTGGCGAAAAGCCACTCTCCACAATTATCGCATTGCCAAATCTCCGGCACATGCTTAGGTGAATGAACTAGCTGGCGCCATCTAGCTTACCCTGAGCAGTCTTGGAGTCGACCTTGGCTGATCGGTTTGCACGGGGAACGACTGCCAGGCGAAAAAAAAACAAGAGATGAAAACACAAGCATCCAGCAGCACATAGAACGAAAGCCGCCTTACAATTAACACAATGCATGAAGTAAATATAGGAAATGTTGCAAAGTATATTGTCAATAAATATTAATACTTAATCAATCATCCTCACAGGCAAGCTTGGCTATAATATGAAAATGGGGAAATTGGGATCTCTGGTGAGTGTTCTGTGATAAAACGTGATGTTTTAATAACCTCGAATCGAACAATTGACGTATTATTATCATTTACCATTCTTGCGCATAGCTTCGCATCATTCAATACTGAAAACTGATATCGAAACAATATTTTACAGTCTTGAGAAACACCATCTAATCATTACCAGCGGTAATGTGACAGGACGTGTGTAAAGGTTCGGCGTTACAACCAAAAGGCTATTGTATTGTCAAACACTTGCGTGAGCCGCTGCGCTGTGCGCGCCGTGTGTTGTATGTGTACTGTTGCATGTGTGTGTGTGTGTGTGCGTGTGTGTGTGCTGTAGTGTGCGTGTCCCGATGCGTGCGTACGTGCGTGCGTAGTCGTGAGCGTGCTGCTCTGCCGCGCGTGTGCTGGTGTGTGTGTGCCGTGCGTGCGTTGCTTGTGCGTGTGAGCGTGCGGTTGTGCGTGTGTGCGCGCGCGCGCGCGCTGGTGTGGTGCGTGCGTTGCGTCGTCGTGAGCGTGGCCGTGCGCGGTGTGTGGAATGTGTGGCTGCTGTGCGGCGTGGTGTGCGTGCGTGCTTGCGTGTGATGCGGGTGGGTGTATGTGTTGTGTGTGCGCCGCCGTTGTGTGTGCCGTCCGGGTGTGTGCGTGTGAGCGTGCCGTGTTGTGTGTATGTTGTGTGTGTGCGCGCGCTGCGCCGCCGCCCGTGCGTGCGTTGCCGTGCTGCGTGCGTGCGTGGCGTGTGTGTGTGTGCTGTTGTGTGTTGTTGTGTGTGTTCATGTGCTGTGTGGGTGTGTGTGTGCGTGCGTGCGTGGGTATATATATTATATGTGTTGTGTGTGGTTGTTGTGTTGCTGTGGTGTGGTGTGTTGTGGTGTGTGTAGCCTGCTGTGTGTGTGTGTGTGTGTCTGGTGTGTGGGGGTGATGTGTGTGTGTGTGTGTGTCATCTATCGATCTTGCGTGCTCGCCGCGCGTCTTGTGTAAACCTCCAGAATTAACTTTCCCGTGTTGTTTATTATATTACCTGCATAGCACGCAGCGATTCGCGCGAGAAAACACGGCGCAGATATATACACCGGCCATAATATACCCATGTAACACGACATACGCCATCGATGCGATAGAATCAATTGCCAATTAATTAACGACGACACGTCCCATCAACAATCAATAGTACGCTACGCTCAGACGCGGCAGCATGGACGCATAAAATTTAACATTAATTGCGCCACGGGAGGCACGGCGCGGGCACGCGCTCCCTCGGGAGCGAAGGGAGGACGGGGCGGCGGGTCGACGAGGCCAATAAAGATGATATAGTCTCCGCCTATAAAATACCGATGCAGCGACGATGTTCGATATTCTGTTTCGGAACAGTGGCCAGCGCGGTGCGCTATCAACCGCCCGTTATCACGTGATAGTCGTCCCCACGCGCGGCCGTAAAGACATGCCGACAGTTCTCGCGCCTCGGCGCGGCGATCGCTTTTGATTTAGGTAGTGCAAGATGGAATAATGTAGTCGGCTACTAGATTACCCGGGGTGTGTCACGCGAAATGGACGAACACAGCATCTTTTCTCGGCCGACACGCAGCTTTCTTCTAGGACGTCGAAGACCTGCGTCGATTTCTCGCTGACGCACGCAAATGCTGAAGCTGCATACTGATTGCTGCTGCTCGATGCGATAATGATTTGATGCTGATGCTAATTGCGCGATTACTCATGGGCTGCTGCTACTGCTGCTTGCATGCTGGATCGGTAATGATGATGCTGACGTCTGATAGCTAAAAGATGATGTGATGACTGATGCGTAATGCTGATGCTGATTGGCTGTATGCTGACTGCCTGCTTGCTGATGATTGTGGTATGTGATGCCGGCTGACGCTTAGATGATGAGCAGACCTTAGATGAAATCTGCCTGTGATGGCTATTGCTAATGGTAAAGATGATGTGTGATGCTGCATGCTGATGCTGGAAGCGGCGGATAGGCTGCGACACGAAAAGCCCTGTGCAGAGCCAGATGCGTAACTAGGAAACTGAGCGATAGCAACAGCTCTCTCTCTCATCTCTCTCTCTCTCTCTCTCTCTCTCTCTCTGTCTCCCCATCTGTTCTCTCTCTCTCTCTTCTCCTCCTCCCCCCCTCTGCTCTCTCTATCTCTCTCTCTCCTCTTTCGTCTCTCTTTCTCTCTCTCTCTCTCTCTCTCTCTCTTCTCTCTGCCTTTCCCCCCTCTCTGTCCTCTCTCTCTCTCTCTTCCTCTCTCTCTCTGCTTCTCTCTCTCTCTCTCTCTCCTCCCCCTCTAGTTCACATCTATCCCCCTA
>NW_014577231.1:391564-394566 GCF_000485595.1 Priapulus caudatus
TTTGTGAGACCAACGATTAGACACGGATAAAGTTTAATGATTAAGGCAAGACTTGAGCTCAAGTTTATCGAGGTAAACACAATAAATCATAGGTAGACTAAGGCTACTAAATGTTGAATTTTGCCGGTTTTAGTCTGTCTCACTCCTATTGATACACTCCTGTTATAATGCATACAATTATAAATTATATACGTAACAATGCATATTAAAAGAAAATCAAAAGTTAATTATATTATTACTACCATGCTGTACGTGCGACCAGAATTACCACTGCTGCTGCTGTTTACCTGGTTAAATGTGAAAGTATGATCGGAGTAAGACTTCTTGTTGTTCCAAACCGCCACCAGACCGCGTCGGTATCCGATGACGAGCTAAAAACAAAACAAGTGAATATTAAACATCCTGTCAGTAGACTCCGAGGTCTTAGTATATATGTGTCAGTTACAACATCAAAGTGGATGATTTATCACCCATTATCGTGGTGATGGCATTTGATGCAAACTATTTAATTTCATGTCATTTCATCCATAAAAGCTTCAAACTTTCGATGAATTCCCAAATTCCAATTACACTTTCACATTTCTCGATTTACCGATTTCATTCTACTAGATTTGAATCTAAACGAACGACAGAATTTCAATTAGAATCTGAAACTGACTAAAACTGAAAAACACAGTGTTCAGCGTTTTCTGAATCAAGTGACCACCAAGGGAATGAACGAGGGAGCAACGAAACTTTATCCGAACTGCATTAAATAACACTACAGAAAAAGAAATTAACTTTTGATTGAGAGAGCTTCCAACAAAGATATCCAACAGATATCCTCAGTAAAATATCGGGAAACAAAATGTTTACGTTGGGGAATATTCTGACGTTAAAAGTTTAATAACGATAACCACCAGAATGATAAAACGTTTGAATTAACTGCCGTGCATTACTGCAAAATATGATTTTCGAAACTAAGTTTGCACTTTTGGTTATGTATATTGTATAGTATTATAAATTCGACAGAAAAGCTCTGCAAACGGACCTGGACCCACTGTAATTTCAATCCGTACATGTATATCTGCGAATCAGAAACCTTCGGAACCCGACAGACACCCAACGACCCCTGATACTAACCCTGACACAACTTGTGACACGATCCCTTACACACCCTCTCACGACCCCCAACACTACCCACAAAACACCCCTCTGACACGACCCCTGTTACTAACCTTCACATGACCCATGATACTAACCCTGACACGACCCCTGTTACTAACCTTCACATGACCCCTGATACTAACCCTGATCTCTCTCTCTCTCTCGCTGTCGCAGACACATACCGTACGGGGTCGTGGCAGTCTGCAGCGACTTGACGCCATCCTCGAGCGTCCAGATGATGTAGCTGCCGTCGGCGTACGTGCAGACGAACTTCTCGCCGCCTCGCACCCAGCAGATGCTCTCGAGATCCTGCGCCATGGCAACAAAGCGGTAACAAACATGGCGAACGAGGTGATTTCGAGTGGAGAGAGCCGAGTGCGCGCGAGTAGCGCTAGTGGGTTTTTTATTATTGGGGGTGGGGGGGGGGGTTGTATGAAACAGAGGCAATGAGGGAGGGGAATAGCAGCGGGAGTGGATGACAGGCAGGTTACCTGACAGAAATTTCAATAGATTGAAAGGTAGGTAAGGAGAGAAAGAAGAAAAAATTCGAACAAAAAAGAGAAAAGGAAGATAATACAGGAATGAAATGGGGGGGGGGGTTATTTCTTCTTTACAGTGATAGCTTTCTTTGGAACGCAAGCAAGCGAAGCCAAGCAGAGAGAAAAGATATTTTCATGATCATGGCCTTTTAGGGAGTCATTTTAACGCAGTGTGGGTCTAAGTCAATTCTCATTAGGTGAAGGAAATTTGCAACGAGAGATGAGAAAGAATCCCTCATAAATATTCCCTCTCGGAAATGTTCTCATGTTCGACTCACAATAGCCTCATTCTATCATTCGTCGTGGTATCGGGATTTATCGTATGGTATTGGATCGTAGATTTCAATTATCAGACGCGATGGGAGAGCTTGCAAGGAGGACAAGTATCGATTGTTGAGCGAAATATCTACAAACAGCTCGGAGACTATGATAATGATATAAGGGCAAAAGGATCGCTAAACACTTTGACTGAACTGAGTTTATATATTATACATATTATAATCAGGAGTGTATCAATAGGAGTGAGACAGACTAAAACCGGCAAAATTCAACATTTAGTAGCCTTAGTCTACCTATGATTTATTGTGTTTACCTCGATAAACTTGAGCTCAAGTCTTGCCTTAATCATTAAACTTTATCCGTGTCTAATCGTTGGTCTCATAAAAATGACAAATCCGGAGATATCGGTTCAAACGTACAATGTGGTTTTTGAAAGTTATAGCGCATTTTCAACAACTGTGAACCGAAACATAAGGGCAATGCTTTTGAAAGCCCTCTATCGCTTAGCAATGCAAACATAGCAAACAACTAGCGAGGTTTGCTAGGGATTTCGGAAAGTTAAACACGACTTGGTGTTATTGATACTATTTACATTAGAAATAAAAATTTTCACATGTTTAGTATTTTTATCCATTTTATTTTTTCTTAACAATATTGTTCATAACATGTAATTACTGTCATTCGACATGGCCTATAATAACAACAAGGCGTGTTTAACTTTCTGAAATCCCTGGCAAACCTCGCTAGTTGTTTGCTATGTTTGCATTGCTAAGCGATAGAGGGCTTTCAAAAGCATTGCCCTTATGTTTCACAGTTGTTGAAAATGCGCTATAACTTTCAAAAACCACATTGTACGTTTGAACCGATATCTCCGGATTTGTCATTTTTATGAGACCAACGATTAGACACGGATAAAGTTTAATGATTAAGGCAAGACTTGAGCTCAAGTTTATCGAGGTAAACACAATAAATCATAGGTAGACTAAGGCTACTAAATGTTGAATTTTGCCGGTTTTAGTCTGTCTCACTCCTATTGAT
>NW_014577231.1:396211-400093 GCF_000485595.1 Priapulus caudatus
AATACACAAGTAAGTCTTACTCCGATCATCCTTTCGAGTCAACATTTAACCAGGTAAGCACATGCAGCAGCAGTGGTAATTCTGGGTTCGCACGTGACAGGCATGGTAGGTAATAATGAAATTTAACTTTTGATTTTCCTTTTAATATTGCAGTTGTTGTACGTATATGTGAATTTAAATTGTGTATGGCATTAAACAGGAGTGTATCATAGGCATGAGATTCTGACTAAAAACCGCAACATTCATCAAACATTTAGTAGCCTTCGGTCTGACCTATGTGATTTTATTGTGTTTATAACCCGATAATACTTGAGCTCAAGGTCTTGCTTAATTCATTAAATCTTTATCCGTGTCTAAATCGTGTCTCACCCTCTTACTAATCTTCACATGACCCCTGATACTAACCCTGACACGACCCCTGTTACTAACCTTCACATGACCCCTGACACGACCCCTGTTACTAACCTTCACATGACCCCCGATACTAACCCTGACACGACCCCTGTTACTAACCTTCACATGACCCCTGACACAACCCCTGTTACTAACCTTCATATGACCCCCAATACTAACCCTGCCACGACCTCTGTTTACTAAAATTCACATGACCCCTGACACTAACCCTGACACGAACCCTGTTACTAACCTTCACATGATCCCCGATACTAACCTTGACACGACCCCTGTTACTAACCTTCACATGACCCCGGACAACATCCCCGACCCGCCACCCCTACTCCCTCCGCAGCAGGAAAATTTCTCATTTTTTCACGGCTCTTTTTCAAAGTGGGAAAATAGCTCCCGTCAAAAATTTTACGGGAGCTATTTTGAGTCTCACGGGAGCGATTTCGGAGGTTTGAAGCGCGAATCGCTCATCGCTCCCGTGTATTTTTTACCCTGCCCCGCGGTGACGCGAAGCTCACCCTGTCGGCGTCGGTCGGATGCTCGAGGATGACCTCCACCGACCCCGGGTTGACCTTCAGCTCGTCGCCGGCGTTCTGCGCGACGACGTCGGCGTAGATCACGTGCTCGCGCGGCGTGAGCGTCGCCACGTCGATGACGTAAACGTCGCCCGTTTCCGTGCCGACGTACAGGCTGTCGGCGCCGCGCGCGAGGCACAGCGCCGACACCTTCCTCTCCACCGCCGCATCGTCTCCGCCGGCCGCCGCTGCCGCGGGCTTCTCTCCCTCCTTCTCGCCGCCGGCCTCCGCCTCAGGCTTCTTCTCTTCCGGCTTCACCGTCTCCTCAGGTTTCTTCTCCTCGGCTTTCTTCTCCGGCTCTTCCTTCTTCTCACTCTCAGGGGCAGCGGCCTCGGTGGCGCCCTCTTCGACCGGCTTCTCGTCGCCTTCCTTCTTCTCCTCCTTCTTCTCTCTGGGAAAAAGCGAGGCGCAGAAGAGCAAGCGGTTAGATTAACGATTCAGGCTTACATTCGTTAAAGTCGCCACGGCAATTAATTCATTAATTAGAATGGAATAATTAATTTCAAGAATTCGATTCGAACCTGTCACGCTTCACGTCCATGGAGACATAGAGACTGCGATGTGTTCTACAACACTGTACCACAGGGGGCGCTGCCCTCTACAATATGAATCCACAGAGGGTGCTGCCCTCTACAATATGAATCCACAGAGGGTGCTGCCCTCTACAATATGAATCCACAGATTCGCGGCTCGCCGCTCTAAATATCAATCTCACAGGGCTCTGCCCTCTACAAGACACGTTCGCAGGAGGCCACCGTGGGTCTGCTCTACACAGAGACAGCGCATTTTCAGAGAGCGCGCTGCTTCACAGCCAAGTGGCCGACGATGGACCTCCGAGGGAATTCCACTCCGCGCGCGCATCGCGCGCATAGAGTCTGCGGTTGATTTCGTCAGCACATCGCTCTCCTCTTCCGTTCTCCTTGCCCACCGGCGTCTCGTCTCTCTCATTCAAGGCCCACAGCTCTCTCTCTCTCTCTTTCTCTCTCTCCGTCTCTCTTCTCTTCTCTCTCTCATCTCTCCTCTTCTCTCTCTCTCCTCGCGCTCTCTCTCATTTCTCGCTCTCTCTCGTCCTCCTCTCTCTCTCTTGCCTCTCTTCTCTCCGGTCATTCTTTTTCTCTCCTCTCTCTCTCTCTCTCTCTCTCGCTCTCTCTCTTTCTCGCTCACTCCCTCTCTCGCACATCACAGGTGGTGTTGGGGCGGGGGGAGGGGGTTTACTCATCAATTCAAAATTGGTATGTTTGCGACCGCCTGCTGTGGGAACGTTGATGTCATCCCACCTTCGCCATAACCCCAACAAAATATCAGGATTCTACACTACTACGCCTGCAACAGCGCGTGTGCGGGGTCACACACACTGCCCCATCGCTACCACTACGCACCAGCACATACATGCTTCTACCTCTGCCATGCTTTTACTATATGTGAGCGTGCCCGCCAAACCATAAACAGTGGCACGCCTTGCCGCGATTGCGTGTAGCGAGGTACACTGTGCGCTTGCGTGCGGGGAAAAGATGTCAGCGAGGAGCTGGAAGATCAAGAGTTGCGCCTATCAACAGCAGCATCCGTGCCCCCGAATGCTCATACAGGTCCTCTGCGTCGGAGATCAGAGCCGGCTAGCCGGCTGCTGGCTGCCTGCTGACTGGGGGGCGTGCTGCTACTGCTGCTGCTGCTGCTGGGGTAACTTCTGGTGGTGTGTGGGGCGTGCCTGCTTCGCTGCTGTTCTGATGCTACTACTGCTGCTGCTGCTGTGGTGGTTGATGGTGGTTTGGTGAGGCTGCTGCTGGCTGCTGCTGCCTGCTGCATCTGCTACTCTCGTGTGGTGGCTGTTGCTTGCGGCCGCTGCTGCTAGCTGCGCTGCTTGCTGCGCTTGCTTCTACTCGCTGCGAGTGTGGTTGGTGATGCTCTTGCTGCTGCTCGCTGCTGCTGGACTGCTGCTTGGCTACTACGGGTGCGTGGGTGGGTGCTGCTAACTGCTTATGTGCTTCGCTGACTATTCGCACGCCGTTCCTAGAGCAACAGCCTAACATACACGCGATGACCTAACGGCATAAATTTTCTCCCCTCGCCAGTTCTCTCTCCCTCCCGTCTCACCCTCCCTTCGTATCGCGCCTGACGGAACAGTAATCGCATTACCATCGAAGCGCACTTGAACATCTCTGACGCACCGCCGATAGTGAAGGTGACCAGCCAGCAGCACCGACACGGTAATATCTATAACGTATATCTATATAATCTATATATAACAAGGCTAATTAATACCAGTGCTAGCAACGATGAAAAAACGGGAAAAATAGTGCTATTCACGACCACACACCCTACTCTTGCCTGGGCGATGGCCGGAATAATTATATGTATGTAAATTAAGCAGAATCTCCTTGCTCTCACCAACAACATACGCAACCGCTTGTCAATACGCGAATACTGCCGCTAGCCGGAGATATCGCTCCTAAACCTCCCATCCCACATGCGCTTACGCCGCTTCGCATTCACTTACTCCCGCTACCTAACAAGGACGCGTCCTAAGCATTGCTTCGTGAAGTTCGGAGTTTTTCCGCGGAATTTTAACAAAAGACTTATAATGAACGTGTCTCGGTTGTTTAATACATAGATCGGACTTTTTCGGGGCCTGCGCCTAAATGCCCATTATCTCCTTCCCATTATCTTTCTAGCAACGCTAATGACCCGTGCAGTGCGGTGGAGCCGGCTTCCATCAGTTTTTACAACGCAGACTCATTAACTATATGTGTAATACATACATTATCCGGGGGGGCCAATTTGGGCATGTGACATCAATTATCACGAGCCTCCAATAAGCGGTGACCCCGGACAAACCGCATAGCCAAAATGCTTTGCGTTTTTCTTACTATAGCGAATGGTGCCGGTGACAGGAGATAAATTTTGC